>NC_059216.1:17224698-17384698 GCF_020615455.1 Coregonus clupeaformis | reverse complement strand
TCTGTAGCAACCCTGTACCAGGCTAGATCTGTAGCAACCCTGTACCCTGTACCAGGCTAGCTCTGTAGCAACCCTGTACCCTGTACCAGGCTAGCTCTGTAGCAACCCTGTACCCTGCACCAGGCTAGCTCTGTAGCAACCCTGTACCCTGTACCGGGCTAGTTCTGTAGCAACCCTGTACCCTGTACCAGGCTAGCTCTGTAGCAACCCTGTACCCTGTACCAGGCTAGCTCTGTAGCAACCCTGTACCCTGTACCAGGCTAGCTCTGTAGCAACCCTGTACCCTGCACCGGGCTAGCTCTGTAGCAACCCTGTACCCTGTACCAGGCTAGCTCTGTAGCAACCCTGTACCCTGTACCGGGCTAGCTCTGTAGCAACCCTGTACCCTGTACCAGGCTAGCTCTGTAGCAACCCTGTACCCTGTACCGGGCTAGCTCTGTAGCAACCCTGTACCCTGCACCAGGCTAGCTCTGTAGCAACCCTGTACCCTGTACCGGGCTAGTTCTGTAGCAACCCTGTACCCTGTACCAGGCTAGCTCTGTAGCAACCCTGTACCCTGTACCAGGCTAGCTCTGTAGCAACCCTGTACCCTGTACCAGGCTAGCTCTGTAGCAACCCTGTACCCTGTACCGGGCTAGTTCTGTAGCAACCCTGTACCCTGTACCAGGCTAGCTCTGTAGCAACCCTGTACCCTGTACCAGGCTAGCTCTGTAGCAACCCTGTACCCTGTACCAGGCTAGCTCTGTAGCAACCCTGTACCCTGTACCAGGCTAGCTCTGTAGCAACCCTGTACCCTGTACCAGGCTAGCTCTGTAGCAACCCTGTACCCTGTACCAGGCTAGCTCTGTAGCAACCCTGTACCCTGCACCGGGCTAGCTCTGTAGCAACCCTGTACCCTGTACCAGGCTAGCTCTGTAGCAACCCTGTACCCTGTACCGGGCTAGTTCTGTAGCAACCCTGTACCCTGTACCAGGCTAGCTCTGTAGCAACCCTGTACCCTGTACCAGGCTAGCTCTGTAGCAACCCTGTACCCTGTACCAGGCTAGCTCTGTAGCAACCCTGTACCCTGCACCGGGCTAGCTCTGTAGCAACCCTGTACCCTGTACCAGGCTAGCTCTGTAGCAACCCTGTACCCTGCACCGGGCTAGCTCTGTAGCAACCCTGTACCCTGTACCAGGCTAGCTCTGTAGCAACCCTGTACCCTGTACCGGGCTAGCTCTGTAGCAACCCTGTACCCTGTACCAGGCTAGCTCTGTAGCAACCCTGTACCCTGTACCGGGCTAGCTCTGTAGCAACCCTGTACCCTGTACCAGGCTAGCTCTGTAGCAACCCTGTACCCTGTACCGGGCTAGCTCTGTAGCAACCCTGTACCCTGCACCAGGCTAGCTCTGTAGCAACCCTGTACCCTGCACCAGGCTAGCTCTGTAGCAACCCTGTACCCTGCACCAGGCTAGCTCTGTAGCAACCCTGTACCAGGCTAGATCTGTAGCAACCCTGTACCCTGTACCAGGCTAGCTCTGTAGCAACCCTGTACCCTGTACCAGGCTAGCTCTGTAGCAACCCTGTACCCTGTACCAGGCTAGCTCTGTAGCAACCCTGTACCCTGCACCAGGCTAGCTCTGTAGCAACCCTGTACCCTGCACCAGGCTAGCTCTGTAGCAACCCTGTACCCTGCACCAGGCTAGCTCTGTAGCAACCCTCTACCAGGCTAGCTCTGTAGCAACCCTGTACCCTGTACCAGGCTAGCTCTGTAGCAACCCTGTACCCTGTAACAGGCTAGCTCTGTAGCAACCCTGTACCCTGTACCAGGCTAGCTCTGTAGCAACCCTGTACCCTGCACCAGGCTAGCTCTGTAGCAACCCTGTACCCTGCACCAGGCTAGCTCTGTAGCAACCCCTGTACCCTGTACCAGGCTAGCTCTGTAGCAACCCTGTACCCTGCACCAGGCTAGCTCTGTAGCAACCCCTGTACCCTGTACCAGGCTAGCTCTGTAGCAACCCTGTATCCTGTACCAGGCTAGCTCTGTAGCAACCCTGTACCCTGTACCAGGCTAGCTCTGTAGCAACCCTGTACCAGGCTAGCTCTGTAGCAACCCTGTACCCTGCACCAGGCTAGCTCTGTAGCAACCCTGTACCCTGTACCAGGCTAGCTCTGTAGCAACCCTGTATCCTGTACCAGGCTAGCTCTGTAGCAACCCTGTACCCTGTACCAGGCTAGCTCTGTAGCAACCCTGTACCAGGCTAGCTCTGTAGCAACCCTGTACCAACTCAACAGACAGCGCACCAGGCTGTATAGCAGTTGGTCAAACTCTACTTCCTGCTGGTCCAAATAATCCCCTGAATAATGAGTGAAAGGGAAAAGGAGAGAAAGGAGTGAGGTAGGAGCACAGAACATCCCCTCATCTGTGGTGGATCATTTCCTTGACAGTAGAGAAGACTAAGGGTATTTAAGGGACATGGGTTGACAGTAGTAGTAGTAGTGGGGGCAGCTTTGTGTTAAAATACCACACTGCCTTTCTGTTGAATATGGAGACCTGATGGTTGAAACATTGTCTTAATAAAATAAGATATTTCCCCCGTTTTGTTAGTGTAACTCTAAACACTGTGATGATGATCACTGTGATCATGCGGACAAATAGAAAAAAAAAACTCCCAATCCGGATTTGTGTCAGTCAGTCAAACTAATATAACTTCCCCAAGCAGGGGAAGACAACAATGGTACAATGTATTGGAAGTGAGACAGAGACAGTGACTAACCAGGAAGAGGGAGGGCTGGGTTTGGTAAACCTCTCAGTAATCTAATCTCACAGATGCAATTAGTCATAGAGCATGTGTGATGATACATATGTAATCCCTCTATGGGCCTACACTCACAAGGAAAACCATGGCTCACAGACAACAACATACACTCACATCAATCACATACTGCCTATTATGGACCGTTTCTTGGCAGCACTTTATTTTACGGGACTTTTATGGGATTTGCCTGGTATTTACAAGGAAATAATGTGGTATCATTGGGTATTTTCTGTTCCTTACTTCAAAGAATGCAACCCAATTGGTAGCTAACATGGTACCACATGGTGCATAGTGTTGATAGTTTTAATAAATCCAGAAGAAGCAAATAAGTAATTGATAGGTTATCATTGTGTCATAACCATTATCATGGCGTGTCTGAGTAGATCATTTATGTTCCAGGAAGTGCTATTTCTCTATACTGCATCTAAATCCTACATTGCCCCACATAGAAAAACACCAGCCCCAGCTCTCATGTGAATAACGTCAAAAAAACATCAACAACAAAGTGGAGGTTGACTGTGGCGCTAGTCTATTATTACTAAATCATGTCATAAAAAAGCCCATTAGGAAGCACTTGATGGAGGGAACACAGGCCGTTTAATCACACTTAATGTATGCATGTGCTGCAATCAAAAAAGGCACAGCAAATGTATCTTGCTCTCGGGCACCTTTGCTGAGGAAAAACACCCTGTTGCTGCAGAGAATGAGGGGAAAGCAGAGAGGGAGAGAGAGAGAGAGAGAGAGAGATAAAAGAGAGAATAACACCAAGAGGGAGAGAAAACACCAAGAGAGAGAGAGCAGAGAGAGAGGAAAAGATAGCGAAAAGAGAGTAAGAGTGTCCCTGGTGAGACAGTGGGGGGGGGGTGTTTCCAGCTCACAGCGCAGGCTGTAGCATCCAGTAGTCATTGTAGCGTGAGTTGAGTTAGCTGAGCTAGGGGACGGTTGAGGGGAAACTGAGCTCCTCTCACTGAGAAGCATCAAACCCAGCAGCACCCTCTCTCTCTCTCTCTCTCTCTCTGTCTCTGTCTCTCTCGCGCTCTGTCTCTCTCTCTCTCAGCTTGTTGTGTTGCTGAGGCCTGGGGACACAGCAGAGCTGGGAGAACACAGCGATAAACAGGCCAGCTGTTTTGTTGTTCTGCTTCTCAAAAAGTTCCTGCTGATTTTGCACTGCTTTTAAGTGAATACGTGAGGCAGCAAATTGTACCATAGGGCCAGAGGTTTTTCCCATGAAGTCAGGAAAAACTACTGGCCCTAACCATAAAATGTGGATTTAGTTGAAGCCCAGAAATAACAAAGGCAGAAAGCACAAGGGCATTACTACCAGCGCAAAACTATATGAATAATGCTCTCATGAGGTGTTAGCCAAATTCAGAGCCACTTGAAATATTCTGTGAAAAATAATATGTGCTTTCAATCAACTCAGCAGATAAACAGATTAGTAATCACCGTTCTATTTAAATGAGTAGCCCTGCAGTCAGTCCCAGCCCCAGTCCTGTCTGTCTCTCTGTCTCCCCTCGTCCTCCTGCATGGAGCTCCGCTGCCTGTCCTTAGTATTCTGCCCACGTGTGAAGGACATCCGAGGAGGCCTGTCTCTGAGCACACCCGGTGAGAGAGAGAGAGGACCGTTGCCAAGGGCTGCCATGGTTACCAGGTGCCAGACAGCCAGCTGCAGTCACACAGACAGCTCGAGACCAGCACTACAGTGTGAGTGTCAAAGGCTCCTTGCTGGCTGTCCACTGCAAACACTCACTGCTACAAAAGGGAGTGAATTGAGTGTGGCAGGAAGAAAGAGGGGCACTGCCACCTCCACCATCCATCCCCTATCAATATCAAGCCACACCAGAGAGTGAGAGAAAAAGAGAGAGAAAAAGAGAGAAAAAGAGAGAGAAGAGAGACTGTGGTGAGAGAGAGCGAGAGAGATAAATGGGGGGGGTTGCCTGGTGTAGTCAGTGGGAGGGTATGAACATTATGAATTATATACGGGCACAATCTGCTCTCAAGGCAGCTCCCTATCAGCCCTCAGCCCCAGCTCCATTCCAAGCAGCCAGCTCAGCTAGCGTCTGCCTGTCTGACTGCCTGACTCAACCCAAACATAATCTAAAATAAAACAGCAAATGAAAGGACAGCCTTTTAACATATTAAATCCTGAGAAAAGCCACCCCTTACATCAAACAGCTCCGATGGAGAGAGGGAGTAAAGCCATTTATTAAAGCCTAGCTGGTGCTGATGCCAAGGCTGCCTGTGAGCCACAACGCAGGGGGCAGCAGAAATGCATTCTTGACATTCAAGCGGCTCTTCTTTATTTAGTAAATGTACTTGCTAAGGAGGTCAGAAATGAATTATTTGGCGAGGATTTACCCCGAAGTGCTCCTCTCTCTCTCTCTCTCTCTCTCTCTCTCTCTCTCTCTCTCTCTCTCTCTCTCTCTCTCATTTTTCCATTTCCTTTGATGTAGTTTTTTTTAAGCTTGCTTTTCTCTAAGTGCTTATTTTCTACAAGCTGTGTTTCTGTAGCTCCAGGAACAGCTACAAAAGTAATTTTAAAAATAATTTCTGTCTTCAGCAGACATAGCCAGGACAACACCTAGCTTCCTAATGCTATTCTCTACTTCTGTTCTCCAAACCCCAACACCTTCCTTCACTCAAGACTTTACTCCTTTTTGACCATCTATAAGCCATGCAATAGTATCATCTCAATTTAAAACCTTGCCGTAATATAACCCAACTCCTTTGGTACGCTTACATTACAAGGGCAAGTTGACACAGTCATTAAGACATGTGGTATAAGCTGTGTGGTCCCGTGTAGCTCAGTTGGTAGAGCATGGCACTTGCAACGCTAGGGTTGTGGGTTTGATTCCCACAAAGGACCAACGCAAATAAAATGTATGAACTCACTACTGTAAATCGCTCTGGATAGGAGTGTCAGCTAAAAGATACAAACATAATATTGTTGTGTGTCAGCCAATCAGACCAAGCATGGGTGATATGAAAATGGGAAATAATGTATAATTCAAAGCCCTTAAGGGAACCTCTCTGAGGGCTGGGGAAAAACACCATCACACTTATCCCCCTCCAGCCATGGATATCATAGTGGCCTTGCTCTGCTAATTTGGCATTCTGCGTAATACATCTGGAATAGTCGAGCCCAGGGACACAGTTCAGGCTGTTTGGTGTGTGCGTGTGTTTCTCCAGATGACAGCTGATCTCCAGACAGCGAGGAGATGACATCATGCCTGCCTATCAGATTATTTCCTTTCGTGGTGTGGCTGTGCCGTGCCAAGGGGATGCCAGACACATGAGGAGGTGGTCTGATGGTTGCTTGTTTTCACACAGACCACAACAGGTTTAAATGTTTCACAATGCTGCTCTCAGATCAGAATCAGGACTATAAAAGAGTAAACACTAAACCCAGTGTTTCAGAGCCTTCAGCTCGCTCCAATTTCCCCTTAATCATCCTCAGCTGTTCAGACCAACAGGACAAAACACAACAAGGGTTGAGAAAAAGAGAAAAACAAAAGGGGACGTGGGGGGAGGTCCACAATCCTCCTAAAACCGTCCCCCTGCCTTCCTTTCTCCTTTTTCCATGGCAACACCATGCACGTGCAGCTGCAGAGCGAGGGGCTGTCAGCTCTCTGCCTCTTCGAAGTCAGCTGGAGGACCAGTAGAGCTGCCCTCTAACACACACACACACACACACACACACACACACACACACAAAACATACATATACATTCCTTCCCTCTGTGTTTCAATCAGACAGCACTAATTGCATTCCCAGCCATACTCAGAACATTTTATTTTTTTATTTTTTTATTTCACCTTTATTTAACCAGGTAAGCCAGTTGAGAACAGGTTCTCATTTACAACTGCGACCTGGCCAAGATAAAGCAAAGCAGTGCAATAAAAACAACACAGAGTTACATATGGGGTAAAAAACATAAAGTCAAAAATACAACAGAAAATATATATACAGTGTGTGCAAATGTAGCAAGTTATGGAGGTAAGGCAATAAATAGGCTATAGTGCAGAATAATTACAATAGTATTAACACTGGAATGCTAGATGTGCAAGAGATTATGTGCAAATAGAGATACTGGGGTGCAAAAGAGCAAAATAAATAACAATATAGGGATGAGGTAGTTGGGTGGGCTAATTTCAGATGGGCTGTGTACAGGTGCAGTGATCGGTAAGGTGCTCTGACAACTGATGCTTTAAGTTATTGAGGGAGATAAGAGTCTCCAGCTTCAGAGATTTTTGCAATTCGTTCCAGTCATTGGCAGCAGAGAACTGGAAGGAATGGCGGCCAAAGGAGGTGTTGGCTTTGGGAATGACCAGTGAGATATACCTGCTGGAGCGCAGACTACGGGTGGGTGCTGCTATGGTGACCAATGAGCTAAGATAAGGCGGGGATTTGCCTAGCAGTGATTTATAGATGGCCTGGAGCCAGTGGGTTTGACGACGAACATGTAGTGAGGACCAGCCAACAAGAGCGTACAGGTCACAGTGGTGGGTTGTGTATGGGGGCTTTGGAGACAAAACGGATGGCACTGTGATAGACTACATCCAATTTGCTGAGTAGAGTGTTGGAGGCTATTTTGTAAATGACATCGCCGAAGTCAAGGATCGGTAGGATAGTCAGTTTTACGAGGGCATGTTTGGCAGCATGAGTGAAGGAGGCTTTGTTGCGAAATAGGAAGCCGATTCTAGATTTAACTTTGGATTGGAGATTCTTTATGTGAGTCTGGAAGTTGAGTTTACAGTCTAACCAGACACCTAGGTATTTGTAGTTGTCCACATACTCTAGGTCAGACCCGTCGAGAGTGGTGATTCTAGTCGGGTGGGCGGGTGCCAGCAGCGTTCGATTGAAAAGCATGCATTTAGTTTTACTAGTGTTTAAGAGCAGTTGGAGGCTACTGAACATCTCTACATCTGGGGACAAACTGAGAGACACAGAGTGTCTGCATACAGTACCTTCTATGGAGGGGGATCTAGTACTCACAGCATGGTTCACTGACACTGCATTCTCCCTGTATCCACATAACTGCTTCTGAGGATGGACATCAGCATGCTAAGTGTCTAATTAGTATATATACTCTGTGATGGAAACTAGGAGAGAAACTGGAAGAGACCATTACTGAGGGTCTGGATGAAAGAGTGATGAGAAAGAAAGAGAGAGTGAGAGAGCGAGGGAAAGGATGGAGAGAGAGAGGTGTAGAGAGTGGATGGCGAAACAGACAGGTAGAGCTGGGAGAGAGACAGGCTAACAGTGCTGAAAGAGGACAAAGACAATGCCTCCTTCTCGCCCTCTCCCTCACTCTCCTGCCTCACCCCCTCTCTCCCTGTGGGCCTATGTCTGGGTGTCTGGTGGAATGAGAGTGGAGACTGACAGGCTGTGTGATTTGCCCCAGCAGAGTGCATCATGTTGTGCCACTTCTTATTGACAGTGAAGGCGCCTGTTAATGGCTCCTTCAGCATTTACATAATCTGTCTGCAGCGCTCCTGATCTGCACCATTAATCACACAGTGTCAACCAATGCAGACACACACAGGATTCTCCAAATGTTAACAGGCACCATGATGCATCCCCATCGACCACGGTGGGTGCTCTCTCCACGGAGAAGCGCATGTTAGCAGATCCAACATGGAGGGGGATTCATTTGTCATTATTAACACACATGGGATAAAGATGATTCTCATTTCACTCTCAAAAGGAAGCCCCCATAAGAACATATAAACAGTGAACTATTTTTATGTTTGTTTGTGATATTACAAATGAGCGACGTCAACATTAATCTGAAACTGGAAGGCTGGTGTCTAGTCCTGTGTCTAGTGCTATAATATCACACCACTAGATGAATGGAGCACTGTGGTGGTGGTCTCTCAACAAACTCAACATAATGTCAAGAGAGTTGACACCTCCATATTTGCTCGAAGCACCGTATTGCCAGGAGAGGTCCAGAGAGTCATGAACATTTTGCAAGATGCTATAGTTACAAACATAAAGTTAAACACAGGTTTGCAGTTAGCAGCCAGTAAAATCTCTCATAAGCAATTTTAGCCAGTGATGCTAGCTTTGGCCAGATTAGTTTAGGTGACAGGTGGGTGCAATAAACTCCATGCTGAGCCTGGACGAAGGAGCACCTTTTCCGACTGAACAGTAACAGGTTAGAGGTTTGGCGATGGTGCTTGGTTGACCTACCCGTGGTGCTGAGAATGAGGGGTGCTGTAGTTGGGGTGTGGAGGTTGGAGAGGAGGAGGAGTGGGTGTGGTGGGGAGAGGGGGCAGAGGACTGGGTCCAGGAAAGGTGTGCTGGGCAGGGGACCTAACTAAGGGAGGTCTACAGCAGAGGGAAACAACAGTTGGATGGAAAGTGCCAACAAACAGAATTATTTCAACCCAGCGAACAGTACTGACTAAAAACTCACTCAGTTCTATTAATGGTATTCTGTTCAAAAATAGAGATAAACATTCACAAGGCCACTTCAGCAGAAGCATTGCCGATCGGCCTCCACCTTCTCCCAACATGCATTGCTTCATTAGGCGAAGCCCCGAGCTGCTCAGTATGACCACTTCGTGTTATGATCACTTTAAATATTGTTTAGCGTTTTCCAAGGTAACATAGTGCATCTTTGCTCATTGCTACAACTCTCTTTCTCATGTCTTCTACTGCCACTCAGCCTTTAACCCAGTATTCCATTGTAGGAGACTATGCATAATTTCAACAGAGAGATTGTGCTTCAAATGCCTTACAGATAGATAGTAGCACTATATAAAGTTCTTACTGTACTCTAAACAAGAAAAGATTTCATTAAAGGTAAAATAAATAAATAAAATAGTTCCATGGCACACAACGCTCCTCACGCAACGCTCCTCACGCAACGCTCCTCACGCAATGCTCCTCACGCAATGCTCCTCACAACGCTCCTCACACAACGCTCCTCTATATCTCCCCAGTCTGAGCATAGAAAACTAGGCACTGAAACATTTAGTCTGAAGAGCATAAAGCCCCAAAGTCTCTGTAGTGACAAGTGAGTTATGCCTTATGCTCACTAATTTTAGCAGGCTATTTCAGGGGGTAGTAAAAATAGGCTCTTCTCAAAATAGTATTTTTATTGGAACATTGCAGTAATGTGTTCCACCTTCCACCCAATTCCTCTCCTCTTCTCTCTCCCTATCAATGTCACAATCACACACAGATCACATACAGATCACACACAGATCACACACGCATGCTTGCACACACACACAGACACACACACAGACACACACACACACACAAATCACACATTATCAGAGGGACCACTGGTTAAAAAAACAACATGTTATCTCACCTGCCCTGTACAGAGTTAGCTGCGGCCTGCATGACGGCGGCGGCTGCCTCCTGGGCCTTGCGGTTGACATTGCCCAGTGAAGGAGGGCCCATCCCAGGGCCGGCTGGCTGGGGCATACTGGGGGAACTGGGGGCCATGTTGTGGTAGGGGCGGCTGCCCGCACCAGGACTGCGGCCCATGGGCTGCCCGGGACCCTGGCCGTGCATGGGGCTGCTGGCATTCAAACCCTGGCTGCTGGTCATGCCAGGGCCGGGCCCGGGGCTGCTGTAGTTGGCACTGGGGGTCCCGCCGTAGTTGGGTGGACGTGGGTAGTTTCCTGAGGAGAGAGGAGACATAGAACATCTGGGAGTGAGTAGAGGCCAGGTTAACAATAACAGTAAGTTTATCCCTCAACATGAATAGTGACAGTAATGAATTCAGTCATCTATTTTATGTTAGTTTCACGAAGCCATGTGACATTTTCTCTCAATCGCTCTGCATCCACTACAGAGGAGAACCTAAAGGTCTGGCACGCAAGGATAATCTTATATACGAGTCAACTGTAAATTGCTTTAGATTTAAGCATCTACTAAATGACCATATTATTACATTATGTAGCTACGACGTATTAGCACAAGGATAACATTGTTATAGGAATTAAACTTCATATGTCAAATAAAAGCAAATGTCAGATGAAACAGCTTAACTGACACATACTATAACATTACATTTTTGACTCAATAGCCTCTGTAGGGTGCATCTATGCAGATGTGAATACAAGTGTTTGTTTCACTGAAGCCATTACTATTGACATTCGCTGCAGATTTGACATCAATGGGAGGGAAGGGATGCTAAATCAGCATGGGAACAATTGCACAGCTTAAGCTTGAGTCTGAGAAACACTTGAGAGTCATTCTAAATCTGCAGTAAAGGCTTTCTCCCTGCCCCAGCAGCCATACAGGCATGACGACACAAGCCTTCCTAAAGCACACTTAAACCCCTCCATTATGGCTCAACACAGTCCAGAACCAGCTGGAAAAGGAGTCACACATTCACTGAGCACACAAAGCAGGCATGGGTACTTTCCACTTTTTTCTCTAAGGACAATTTTTCATTCCCTGAAAAAGAGAAAATGTGGCATCCCTTTTGTGAAGGTGGCTATTTATTTTGATTTGATTAAGAGTGCTTTAGTTGGGGCTTACAGCCTAATCCTCTGAGAATATGTCTGGAAAAGGGGATCAAGTCGCTTTAAACCTAAAGGTTTTTTTGGCTCTGAATGAGGGAGTTGAATTAAAATATGCTGTGCGAGGAACTGACTCCAAAAATGGAAATGGCTTTTGGTATCCTCAAGCTGCTTCAGTGGAAAAACAGCAAAAAAGTTCACCCGGAGATGGGATTTATATAAATTTCCCCTGAAACTATGCTGCTCCATTTGAATGTGTGATGAAATCTAGTGTATGAGGAGATGTGGAGAGCCAGATACATATCTGGGGAGGTAGCTGATTTGGAACACTGTTGACACCTGTCAAGGTTTTTGGGGCCCAATCTTAAACCTTCCAAAAAGGGAACCGTTCAGAGAAAAAGGGGGATGGAAGACAAACACAGGAGGATATTTAAAACATGGATAGGGGAAGGTGTGCGTGTGTGCATTTGTGGTGTGTCTGTGTCTGTAAGTGTCTGTGTGCAAATAAAACGTGAGGCACAATACCATTCCACTCTTTCCAAAGCAGTGACATTGTTGAGAAGAGAACCATGGGAATCGTCTGTCCTATGGTATCCTCCCTCTCCTCCCCATTCTACAGTACTGTACTGCAGCTGAAACGCCTGAGTCAGAGGCCCTAACTCATCCCACACAGTAAAGCTGCTGAACCTCAGTCACGCTGGCTGGACCCTGGCTCTGCTCCATGGCTTCTCACTGCTCTGTGTGTGTGTGTGTGTGTGTGTGTGTGTGTACACTGTGGTTCTTGGCTGTGTTCTCTCTCTCAGTCTCTGGTTTTGACTTAGGTGGCCATCTTTAGCACCCAAGCTCCCATCTAAAAAAGAGTACTGACACAAACGTTACCACGAGGACGGTCACATTAAATGTGTTATTCACAGAGTTCATCAGTCATACTGTATTGACATGTATGAGACTATCTTCAGTTTAAGAGTGCCAAGTTTAGTGGGAACAGAATTACACTTAAAAAATATAAAACACTACATGACCAAAAGTATGCTTTCCACTAGATGTTGGAACATTGCTGCGGGGATTTGCTTCCATTCAGTCACAAGAGCATAAGTGAGGTCGGGCACTGATGTTGGGCGACTAGGCCTGGCTCACAGTCGGCATTCCAAATCATCCCAAAAGTGTTCGGTCAGGGCTCTGTGCAGGCCAGTCAAGTTATTCCACACCAATCTTGACAAACCATTTCTGTATGGACCTCGCATTGTGCAGGGCGGCATTGTCATGCTGAAACCAAACTGTTGCCACAAAGTTGGAAGCACAGAATCGTCTAGAATATCATTGTATGCTGTAGCGTTAAGATTTCCCTTCACTGGAACTAAGGGGCCTAGCCCGAACCATGAAAAACAGCCCCAGACCATTATACCTTCTCTACCAAACTTTACAGTTGGCACTATGCATTCGGGAAGGTAGCGTTCCCTTGGCATCCGCCAAACCCAGATTCGTCCGTCGGACGGCCAGATGGTGAAGCGTGATTCATCACTCCAGAGAACGCATTTCCACTGCTCCAGAGTCCAATGGCGGCAACCTTTACACCACTCCATCACTTGGCATTGCGCATGGTGATCTTAAGCTTGTGTGCGGCTGCTCGGCCATGGAAACCCATTTCATGAAGCTCCCGACGAACAGTTCTTGTGCTGACGTTGCTTCCAGAGGCAGTTTGGAACTCGGTAGTGAGTGTTGCAACTGAGAACAGACGATTTTTACGCGCTACGCGCTTCAGCAGTCGGCGGTCCTGTTCTGTGAGCTTATGTGGACGTTTCCACTTCACAATAACAGCACTTACAGTTGACTGGGGCAGCTCTAGCAGGGCAGATATTTGATGAACTGACTTGTTGGAAAGGTGGCATCCTATGACGGTGCCACGTTGAAAGTCACTGAGCTCTTCAGTAAGGCCATTCTACTGCCAATGTTTGTCTATGGAGATTGCATGGCTGTGTGCTCGATTTTATACACCTGCCAGCAACGGGTGTGGCTGAAATAGCCGAATCCACTAATTTGAAGGGGTGTCCACATACTTTTGTATATATATTGTATCTTGGTTTTATTACGTTTTGTTTTGCTTTTTTCGAGGGGCGAGAAGGATCCACATTCAGCTTTTTTTTCAGGGTGAGAATAGTTCATTTCCAGGATGGCTGGTACTGCAGCTGGTGCTGTGCCAGAGTGCTGCTTCAGGGCGGATTAGTGTTGCCTCTCCCTACTCCACTCTGCCCTCTACAGCCACTGAGGGGCCTATCTCTCACCCAGAGTACCGCCACATGATCCAGGGCCGCTCTGAGGGACCTCTCGTCCTCATTCAGACATTTACAAGCAAAACAGAGAGAAAAAGCAGCAGAAAGATGTAATTTCTCCTCCATACCTTCTCGTTCTCCCAACCCGGCCCTCCCTCCTCTCTCAGGCTACGGTTGCCTTTGGGAGATGTGGTATTTATAACCCACAGAAAGAGACAGAGAGAGGACTGTGGTGCGTTACCAATTACATGGAAATTCCAGGCTTGGTCACCCTTTCTGATGACGCTGTTGCCGAGTTGTATTTAATCCCCACACTCCCGCGGGAAAAGGAGGACTGTGACCGAACAGATTACAGACTGCTTCCTCAGCAGAATGGATGCAGCATTGCTAACAGCCGGCTCGCCCATCCCTGGCCTCTGCAGGAATAAACCCTGTGTACTAGAGAATAGCTGAGGAATGTAACACAGATTACACGGCTGTATTCTACAGCTGCAGGACATAGAGAATGGCCAGAGTTGCTTGGCTTACATAATAACAAATACTGTATAGTATGTTGCTGAACACAAATAAATTGGAAGGATGACATAATTTTTGGGGAGAGAGAATTATGGGTAAATGTATAATCGTTTCCTTTTCCATTCTATCACTCTGAAATTCTCTCACCTTCTCCCTCCTTTCCTCTCTCTCTCTCTCCCTCCCTTTCTCTTCTTACCGGAGGTCCCAGGTAGATCCTCTCAGAACCACCTCAGCATCTCTCTCAGCAGGGCGTCCGTGGTGCAGCAGCTCTGGAGTACTCAGTCCAACCCATTTCCCAAAACCTCCACTGCCCCTCTGGCTCTCTGGGATCGAGCTTTTCTTTTACCGAATTAGGTATAAGGGCACAGCAACGCATCCAGGCTCACAAACTGCTGTCCAAAGCATGGCTATTACCAGTGGGGTACTTAACCTCGGAGCAGTGGGGTTGAGAGTGGGATGTTAGGTGTGGGAGAGGAACAGCAGGCGTTTCCTCTTTTAACTGACTGTCTTATAGAACATGTCTGCAGAGCAGCTGCGAGAACAACTGGAGGCCTTTAACAGAGCTTGTTATCAACAACTAGATAAGAAGGACTTGTGTTTGAAAGGGAGTTCAAAGGTCGGTCAACATATTTTGTACTTAAACATTGTAAGTGGTCGACCAGGATGCTGTACCTCATTGCATTAATAGAGACCCAGCTAACAATTCTACAAGTCTAGAGAGAGAAAACTTTTTTGTAATGTTTCCCCTAATGTTTGAGTGTCCAGTTTTCCGTTAGTTAGGGGAACATTCTATCTATGTTAGTAAAAACCTTTTGGCGTTAAGAGTTACAAGAACATTCCCTTAATATTAAACAGAACATATCCAGAACGTGGTTGCCATGTTCTCAGAACATAATATATGAATGTTCTAGACACGTTTCATGGAAACGTTGCAAGAACCTTTCTGTGCATCAGTTATCAAGAAGTCGCCTGATGGAACCAAAGAAACGTTCTCCCCACCTGTTTAGCTTATAATTATTATTATTATTATAATAATAATTGTTGCCTGTTTTGCATGTTATTTTGGCATTAATAGGTGTCACAAATCAGTTTGCAAACAATGTGAGAATTTTTTTTATCCTTGAGTTAATAAAGCCACATACAAACATGGTCTCTTTTTTGCTTTCTTGAGTAAGGCAGCTCTAAAATGCAGGTGTTTCAGCCTAGCTCAGTGCATTCTGTGGTGGTGGGGCAGCCAGCCGAAAATACGGAGCATAAGGGTTGGTAATGTTCTCTATTTGCGCCGTGATTGGCTCAGTGTTCTGTCACTCATGGGGACACTACGTCCCCGCAAAATCTACGGGGAGAGCTCGAAAATTCAAGCCCCTTGGGTGCTGCCATAGAGTTACATTAGAAGTGCCCATCCAGGAAGGCTCAAGGTCATTGGCCACAGATAAAATGACGTCAAATCACATTATATATACCGTAGCTTTGATTGGCATGATCATGTCAACATCATACTTTCAAAATCTTAGCTAGCAAGCTAGACAAGCAGTCATCATCATGAACCACGTCGACAATCTACTGGCAAATCCTTTTCAATCCTTGTCATATGAAGATAAATTATAGATAAAACTTATCGGTGCTCATCGGCCTTTGGACATAAACATTACACAAAAAGTTGGAAATCGCAAATTTGGAAGGAATCAGTAGTTAACTGCAAGCGTTGCAAAGCAATCACTAGCCTGCTATTCAGTGGAGTGAGTGTGTGGTCCAAGTCTGGGTTTAAGGGTCTCTTTTCCAAGCTTAAAAGGATAAACATTCACATGCCATGGGCCAGAAAAGGTGGAATACATTGGCCATGCTGTCAATCCAGCATGACTTCTGCCACGTTCAAAACATCAAATCTCAGACTTCACTGAGTTCAAGACAACTGGGATCTCGGAAAACAACTAGCGCCGACTGGGAAAATAAGTTTTGAACGGTCATCCAACTTGGAATTCCAAGTTGGGAACTCTGCCCTCTTTCTAGAGCTCCGACCTGAAGATCACGGACTTCATGATTCAACCTTGTTTTTTTCAGAGTTCCCAGTGTTCATGAAAGCACCATAAATCCAGAGAATGCCAGACTTTGATGACAAAGTTAAATGACAAAACGTGCCCACAAGAAGGACTGCCGCGCCACCTTCCTGTTCAAGTGAGCATAGCACAACAATGTGAGTCCAAAGATGTATTGTATGCTGCTGCATAAATTATGTAATATGCCAGGGAGATATGTATACTGTAGCTAAGAAAGTAATACTAAGTGTATGTTGTGTAGTAAGCTGTTAATAGCCCATGTGCCTCACCCTAATAATTTGGTCCCTTTTCCCCCTCATAACTTAGCCTACTGTTCTGACTTGGTGGTGCACATGTAGCCTATTGCCTATTTTAGAAAAATGTAATCATCGAATATTGTAAGAGCTTTCATTGTCTGCTTACAGTGGGGGAAAAAAGTATTTAGTCAGCCACCAATTGTGCAAGTTCTCCCACTTAAAAAGATGAGAGAGGCCTGTAATTTTCATCATAGGTACACGTCAACTATGACAGACAAAATGAGATTTTTTTTCTCCAGAAAATCACATTGTAGGATTTTTAATGAATTTATTTGCAAATTATGGTGGAAAATAAGTATTTGGTCAATAACAAAAGTTTCTCAATACTTTGTTATATACCCTTTGTTGGCAATGACACAGGTCAAACGTTTTCTGTAAGTCTTCACAAGGTTTTCACACACTGTTGCTGGTATTTTGGCCCATTCCTCCATGCAGATCTCCTCTAGAGCAGTGATGTTTTGGGGCTGTCGCTGGGCAACACAGACTTTCAACTCCCTCCAAAGATGTTCTATGGGGTTGAGATCTGGAGACTGGCTAGGCCACTCCAGGACCTTGAAATGCTTCTTACGAAGCCACTCCTTCGTTGCCCGGGCGGTGTGTTTGGGATCATTGTCATGCTGAAAGACCCAGCCATGTTTCATCTTCAATGCCCTTGCTGATGGAAGGAGGTTTTCACTCAAAATCTCACGATACATGGCCCCATTCATTCTTTCCTTTACACGGATCAGTCGTCCTGGTCCCTTTGCAGAAAAACAGCCCCAAAGCATGATGTTTCCACCCCCATGCTTCACAGTAGGTATGGTGTTCTTTGGATGCAACTCAGCATTCTTTGTCCTCCAAACACGACGAGTTGAGTTTTTACGAAAAAGTTATATTTTGGTTTCATCTGACCATATGACATTCTCCCAATCCTCTTCTGCATCATCCAAATGCACTCTAGCAAACTTCAGACGGGCCTGGACATGTACTGGCTTAAGCAGGGGGACACGTCTGGCACTGCAGGATTTGAGTCCCTGGCAGCGTAGTGTGTTACTGATGGTAGGCTTTGTTACTTTGGTCCCAGCTCTCTGCAGGTCATTCACTAGGTCCCCCCGTGTGGTTCTGGGATTTTTGCTCACCGTTCTTGTGATCATTTTGACCCCACGGGGTGAGATCTTGCGTGGAGCCCCAGATCGAGGGAGATTATCAGTGGTCTTGTATATCTTCCATTTCCTAATAATTGCTCCCACAGTTGATTTCTTCAAACCAAGCTGCTTACCTATTGCAGATTCAGTCTTCCCAGCCTGGTGCAGATCTACAATTTTGTTTCTGGTGTCCTTTGACAGCTCTTTGGTCTTGGCCATAGTGGAGTTTGGAGTGTGACTGTTTGAGGTTGTGGACAGGTGTCTTTTAAACTGATAACAAGTTCAAACAGGTGCCATTAATACAGGTAACGAGTGGAGGACAGAGGAGCCTCTTAAAGAAGAAGTTACAGGTCTGTGAGAGCCAGAAATCTTGCTTGTTTGTAGGTGACCAAATACTTATTTTCCACCATAAATTGCAAATAAATTCATAAAAAAATCCTACAATGTGATTTTCTGGAGAAAAAAAAGTCTCAATTTGTCTGTCATAGTTGACGTGTACCTATGATGAAAATTACAGGCCTCTCTCATCTTTTTAAGTGGGAGAACTTGCACAATTGGTGGCTGACTAAATACTTTTTTCCCCCACTGTATATGCCCCCTTCATTTATCCTACGGTTCTGACTTGGTGTACAGGGAGAATACTGTAAGAATGGCCAATGTCGCTGTACATTTCAAAAGTGCTGAACAAATAGTTATATTGACTACGTCCGTCCTAGCTCGCTCATTAATGTCTTAATCGAAATTACGGATTGCCTCTTATCCGCTCGTCGTCCCCTTATGCCATAGTTTGTACATCTCAGTTATCAGTAGAAACCACATTTGTTTAAGCAAGTCAGCCATATCAGCTATGTTTTGTTTAAAGCCAATAAATGAGGCTGAATGAACTGCTTTGCTGCCAGACAAGGCTCCGCTGATAGCCAGGTGTAGCGGTGGTAAGGATTCACTCCATGGTGCTGAAAAGAAAGCTCTGCTGTTGGGACAGCTTTATGTAGGCCCTAACAGTTTATGGACACCGTTTGTCACCATTATAGTGCAATTCATGTATTGTTTAGTCTTGTGTAGTGACTATTCTGGCATGCATTAAAACAAAAATTGGGGGAGTTTGCTATGCTAAAATCACATCACCACTCTTTACTGTTGCCAAGCCAATCAAGGCCCTGATTGGTGAACCACTCATGGCTTTGTCTGTTAGCAAGGTTAGGGACAAACAGTGTTTTCAACTGACATATTTGACATACATGATCATTTATACAGTAATTATTATTCAACAGTCCTCACCTGGGATTTGAACTGACAAACTTTCGGTCCACAGTATGCTAATCTTCCTGCTACGCCACCATGTCCGTGTCATGTTTCAGTTAATCTGACTGTCATGTATCGGTTAATCTGACTATTCTCATCATTGATTTACTTATTGCAGCAATTTAAGGGCTTTCAGTATAGTTATCTAATGTTGGTGGGGCATGTTAATGATACTCCTGAATCACTATGATCAATGAAAGTTTTTCTTGAGTGTACTTTTAACAGAGCTATTGCTTACAGCCTTACACCTATTAAATCTACAAAAGTGCCTAGGGAGGAGGGGGTAGGGTTTCTTCTGGACAGGACAGAACCTAACTAGACTGGCCCAATAATAATATTATAATAATATGCCATTTAGCAGACGCTTTTATCCAAAGCGACTTACAGTCGTGCGTGCATACATTTTTGTGTATGGGTGGTACTGGGGATCGAACCCACTACCTTGGCGTTACAAGCGCCGTGCTCTACCAGCTGAGCTAAAGAGGACCACAATAAACACCTAGTCATTGGTGCTGATGGCCTGGGTTCGATAAAACTGTCCAGTTTGAGCGTTTTTTGCAGCTCGTTCCAGTCGCTAGCTGCAGCGAACTGAAAAGAGGAGCAACCCAGGGATGTGTGTGCTTTGGGGACCTTTAACAGAATGTGACTGGCAGAACGGGTGATGTATGTGGAGGATGAAGGTTGCAGTAGGTATCTCAGATAGTGGGGAGTGAGGCCTAAGAGGGTTTTATAAATAAGCATCAACCAGTGTCTTGCGTCGGGTATACAGTGATGGCCAGTTTACAGAGAAGTATAGAGTGCAGTGATGTGTCCTATAACCTCTACGGGATCGGTGTCCCGTATATGGAACGGTTGAGCTAACGTGCGTTAATGTGATTAGCATGACTGTTGAAAGTAACAGCAAACTTTCGAGGACATAGACATGTCTTATATGTGCAGAAAGCTTAGATTCTTGTCAATCTAACTGCACTGTCCAATTTACAGTGAAAAAATACCATGCTATTGTTTGAGGAGAGTGCACAACAACAAAAAATGTATCACGGCAACTGGTTTGATACATTCACCTCTGAAGGTGAATGATGTACTTACATTCAGTAATCTTGCTCTGATTTGTCATCCTAAGGGTCCCAGAGATATAACTTTTGTTTGATAAAATCCATTTTTATATTCAAATGTAGGAACTGGGTTCTACAGTTTGAACCCCTGCTGTCTCTGGCTCCACACCCACCCCACCTGGCCATCTAGATGTGTGAAAGTTAGTGTTTAAGCTAATGATCCATCATGTATGACATTCCTGGGAGTGTGTAAACTTACATTTTGTATTACCATATCATTTTTGTATGTTCTCTATAGTTATGTACTTGAAAATGTATCAATTGACCAATTCGGCACATTTGGGCAGACTTGATACAAAATAGTCCAGTATTGCAATGCTTCACTGGACCAATCTGAAACTTTGCACACACACTGCTGCCATCTAGTGGCCAATATCTAAATTGCGCCTAAACTGCAATATTATAGTGTGGCCTTTCTCTTGCATTTCAAAGATGATGGCACCAAAAAAATAATAGAAAACGCATGTTTTTTGTTTGTATTATCTTTTACCAGATCTAATGTGTTATATTCTCCTACATTAATTTCACATTTCCACAAACTTCAAAGTATTTCCTTTCAAATGGTATCAAGAATATGCATATCCTTGCTTCAGGTCCCGAGCTACAGTCAGTTAGATTTGGGTATGTCATTTTAGCCGAAAATTGAATGGTAAACATCTAGCCGCCCGAGAGCACCCTTACCTTACCTGCTGATCTAACTTCGACAAAAGCAATGTCGCAAAAAACATCATTGCGACATACAGTACCAGTCAAGTGTTTGGACGCACCTACTCATTCAAGGGGTTTTCTTTATTTATACTATTTTCTACATTGTAGAATAATAGTGAAGACATCAAAACTATTAAATAACACATATGGAATCATGTAGTAACCAAAAAAGTGTTAAAACAAATCAAAATATATTTTAGATTTTAGATTCTTCAAAGTAGCCACCCTTTGCCTTAATGACAGCTTTGCACACTCTTGGCATTCTCACAACCAGCTTCACCTGGAATGCTTTTCCAACAGTCTTGAAGGAGTTCCAACATATGCTGAGCACTTGTTGGCTGCTTTTCCTTCACTCTGCGGTCCAACTCATCCCAAACCATCTCAATTGGGTTGAGGTCGGGGGATTGTGGAGGCCAGGTCATCTGATGTACATTTACATTTTACATTTACGTCATTTAGCAGACGCTCTTTTTTTAGGGGGGGTAGAAGGATTACTTTATCCTATCCCAGGTATTCCTTAAAGAGGTGGGGTTTCAAATGTCTCCGGAAGGTGGTGAGTGACTCCGCTGTCCTGGCGTCGTGAGGGGGCTTGTTCCACCATTGGGGTGCCAGAGCAGCGAACAGTTTTGACTGGGCTGAGCGGGAACTATGCTTCCGCAGAGGAAGGGAGCCAGCAGGCCAGAGGTGGATGAACGCAATGCCCTCGTTTGGGTGTAGGGACTGATCAGAGCCTGAAGGTACAGAGGTGCCGATCCCCTCACAGCTCCATAGGCAAGCACCATGGTCTTGTAACAGATGCGAGCTTCAACTGGAAGCCAGTGGAGTGTGCGGAGGAGCGGGGTGACGTGAGAGAACTTGGGAAGGTTGAACACCAGACGGGCTGCGGCATTCTGGATGAGTTGTAGGGGTTTAATGGCACAGGCAGGGAGCCCAGCCAACAGCGAGTTGCAGTAATCCAGACGGGAGATGACAAGTGCCTGGTAGCACTCCATCACTTTCCTTCTTGGTCAAATAGCCCTTACACAGCCTGGAGGTGTGTTGGGTCATTGTCCTGTTGAAAAACAAATGATAGTCCCACTATGCGCAAACCAGATGGGATGGCGTATCGCTGCAGAATGCTGTGGTAGCCATGCTGGTTAAGTGTGCCTTGAATTCTAAATAAATCACTGACAGTGTCACCAGCAAGCACCCCCACGCCATCACATCTCCTCCTCCATGCTTCACAGTAGGAACCACACATGCAGAGATAATCCGTTCACCTACTATGCGTCTCACAAAGACACAGTGGTTGGAACCAAAAAAATCTCAAATTTGGACTCATCAGACCAAAGCACAGATTTCCACTGGTCTAATGTCCATTGCTCGTTTTTCTTGGCCCAAGCAAGTCTCTTCTTCTTATTGGTGTCCTTTAGTAGTGGTTTCTTTGTAGCAATTCGACCATGAAGGCCTGATTCACGCAGTCTCCTCTGAACAGTTGATGTTGAGATGTGTCTGTTAATGAACTCTGTGAAGCTAGCTCCTTACCTTATTTTTCTTGATCTCCAGTATTTTTCAAAACTAGTCAAATTTATTCCACAATTTTGAAGGTACAAGGGGCACGTGATGTCATCACGTACAGTGGGGAGAACAAGTATTTGATACACTGCCGATTTTGCAGGTTTTCCTACTTACAAAGCATGTAGAGGTCTGTAATTTTTATCATAGGTACACTTCAACTGTGAGAGACGGAATCTAAAACAAAAATCCAGAAAATCACATTGTATGATTTTTAAGTAATTCATTTGCATTTTATTGCATGACATAAGTATTTGATCACCTACCAACCAGTAAGAATTCCGGCTCTCACAGACCTGTTAGTTTTTCTTTAAGAAGCCCTCCTGTTCTCCACTCATTACCTGTATTAACTGCACCTGTTTGAACTCGTTACCTGTATAAAAGACACCTGTCCACACACTCAATCAAACAGACACCAACCTCTCCACAATGGCCAAGACCAGAGAGCTGTGTAAGGACATCAGGGATAAAATTGTAGACCTGTACTGGGTCTTCCAGCATGACAACGACCCGAAACACACAGCCAGGGCAACTAAGGAGTGGCTCCGTAAGAAGCATCTCAAGGTCCTGGAGTGGCGTAGCCAGTCTCCAGACCTGAACCCAATAGAAAATCTTTGGAGGGAGCTGAAAGTCCGTATTGCCCAGCGACTGCCCCGAAACCTGAAGGATCTGGAGAAGGTCTGTATGGAGGAGTGGGCCAAAATCCCTGCTGCAGTGTGTGCAAACCTGGTCAAGACCTACAGGAAACGTATGATCTCTGTAATTGCAAACAAAGGTTTCTGTACCAAATATTAAGTTCTACTTTTCTGATGTATCACACACTTATGTCATGCAATAAAATGCAAATTAATTACTTAAAAATCATACAATGTGATTTTCTGGATTTTTGTTTTAGATTCCGTCTCTCACAGTTGAAGTGTACCTATGATAAAAAATTACAGACCTCTACATGCTTTGTAAGTAGGAAAACCTGCAAAATCGGCAGTGTATCGAATACTTGTTCTCCCCACTGTAGCTATAAGCTCCACTCCACATTTAATTCTAAATGCCTACTGCTTGCAAAATCAATTTGTTCAACTATAAAAAATAATGTTTCTTTGCAGACAAGGATTGTCCTGACTTTCAAGAATGCCTTAATTGCGTCGCTTGCTTTTCTGGTTGGTTTCACCATCCAATTATTTCAGATCTACAGGAGTGCAAATTTTACCATGGCAGCGGTGATACGTTGGTACATGAGAATTATTAGAATATGGCAAATATTAGTCAAATATTGCATTCTATCCATGCTGGTTTTCGCGGGCTACCTGAGACATGAAACAGATAGGTGGGAGGTATACAGACTGTTGCCAATTTATTAATGCGCAATTTGCCTTAATGGCTAATGGAAACACTTCAACCAATACATTTTTATCGACACTGTAGGTTTATGCGAAAAAGTTTTTTTTAGGTGTGACATCATTACGTCCAGCTGTTTTTATCGAAACAAGATAGTTACATTGAAATGCACCCTAGCAGGCAATTGTCACATCTATTTTCAATGCGAACTTTCTAAATGTCAACAAATAATCACTGGACAAGTTAATGGAAACATAGCTATTGAAAGATGGGAATCTGTAGGATTTCCCCTTGAGCACGAATTATGCACACATTTCCACTACCTAATAAAGTATCAGTATTTGTTCATTAAATATAGCTAAGCATCTCAAAGAGAACTCTATAATCTACCCCACCTATACAATGTAGAACAAGCATGCGTAATTGACAAACTCATTTTAATTAGATACTGTAGGTGTTGCCAAATAATGACATTAACATCTATTGCTATGTGACTTCCCTAGAGTTTCGAAACCAGGCCACCAGCACCCATGTTGAAGGACCTAACCACTGTCCTAATAAAGGATATCTCTAAGGCATGTGCTTATTGTGCCAGTATAGTTAGCCACTGTCCAAAATAAACTCTAACCCCTCATCCATAGGCACTTATGTAGATTAAACAACTTGATAGGTGTATGCAATAGGGTGAATGCACTTTGAAGTAAATCTCAGCTCTGTTAAAAGTACACTCAAGAAAAACAATTTTATGGATCATACTGATTCAGGAGTATAATTAAAACAGGATAATATGCCCACCACCATTAGACAACTATACAGAAAGCTCTTAAATTGCTGAAAGAAGTAAATCAAATCAATTATGAGAATAGTCAGATTCCCTTATACAGTGAGGGAAAAAAGTATTTGATCCCCTACTGATTTTGTACGTTTGCCCACTGACAAAGAAATGATCAGTCTATAATTTTAATGGTAGGTTTATTTGAACAGTGAGAGACAGAATAACAACAACAAAATCCAGAAAAACGCATGTCAGAAATGTTATAAATTTATTTGCATTTTAATGAGGGAAATAAGTATTTGACCCCCTCTCAATCAGAAAGATTTCTGGCTCCCAGGTGTCTTTTATACAGGTAACGAGCTGAGATTAGGAGCACACTCTAAAAAAGAGTGCTCCTAATCTCAGTTTGTTACCTGTATAAAAGACACGTGTCCACAGAAGCAATCAATCAATCAGATTCCAAACTCTCCACCATGGCCAAGACCAAAGAGCTCTCCAAGGATGCCAGGGACAAGATTGTAGACCTACACAAGGCTGGAATGGGCTACAAGACCATCGCCAAGCAGCTTGGTGAGAAGGTGACAACAGTTGGTGCGATTATTCGCAAATGGAAGAAACACAAAAAAACTGTCAATCTCCCTCGGCCTGGGGCTCCATGCAAGTCTCACCTCGTGGAGTTGCAATGATCATGAGAACGGTGAGGAATCAGCCCAGAACTACACGGGAGGATATTGTCAATGATCTCAAGGCAGCTGGGACCATAGTCACCAAGAAAACAATTGGTAACACACTACGCCGTGAAGGACTGAAATCCTACAGCGCCCGCAAGGTCCCCCTGCTCAAGAAAGCACATATACAGGCCCGTCTGAAGTTTGCCAATGAACATCTGAATGATTCAGAGGAGAACTGAGTGAAAGTGTTGTGGTCAGATGAGACCAAAATCGAGCTCTTTGGCATCAACTCAACTCGCCATGTTTGGAGGAGGAGGAATGCTGCCTATGACCCCAAGAACACCATCCCCACCATCAAACATGGAGGTGGAAACATTATGCTTTGGGGGTGTTTTTCTGCTAAGGGGACAGGACAACTTCACCGCATCAAAGGGACGATGGACGGGGCCATGTACCGTCAAATCTTGGGTGAGAACCTCCTTCCCTCAGCCAGGGCATTGAAAATGGGTCGTGGATGGGTATTCCAGCATGACAATGACCCAAAACACACGGCCAAGGCAACAAAGGAGTGGCTCAAGAAGAAGCACATTAAGGTCCTGGAGTGGCCTAGCCAGTCTCCAGACCTTAATCCCATAGAAAATCTGTGGAGGGAGCTGAAGGTTTGAGTTGCCAAACGTCAGCCTCGATACCTTAATGACTTGGAGAAGATCTGCAAAGAGGAGTGGGACAAAATCCCTCCTGAGATGTGTGCAAACCAGGAGCCAACTACAAGAAACGTCTGACCTCTGTGATTGCCAACAAGGGTTTTGCCACCAAGTACTAAGTCATGTTTTGCAGAGGGGTCAAATAGGTCAAATACTTATTTCCCTCATTAAAATGCAAATCAATTCATAAAAATGTTTACATGCGTTTTTATGGATTTTGGTCTCTCACTGTTCAAATAAACCTACCATTAAAATTATAGTGGGCAAACGTACAAAATCAGCAGCAATCAAATACTTTTTTCCCTCACTGTATCTGACACGGACATGGTGTCGTAGCCGGAAGATCAGAATACCATGAACCAAGTGTTTGTGAGTTCAAATCCCAGGAGAGGACATGTTGAATAATAATAATTGTATAAATGAACATGCACAATGTAATCATCTGTGTCAAAAATGTAAAAAAGCACTGTGTGCGAGTATCTCTAACCTTGTCAACAGACAAAGAACTATGAATGGATAAGTGGTTCAACAATCGGCAACACTAACAAGGTGTGATGTGTAATTAAATGTTTCTTTTTGGGAGAACATCAGGCGACATTTCTGATATACAGAAATGTTCCTGTAACGTTCCCATGAAACATGTCTAGAACATTGATATCTTATATTCTGAGAACATGGCGACCACGTGTTGTGTATGTTTGGTGGGACGTTGATGGAATATTCTCCTAACCGACAGAAAACTGGACACGAATGTTCTATCATTGTTCCCATGAAACGTGTCTAGAACATTAAAATCTTAAACTCTGAGAACATGGTAACCACGTTCTGAGTAAGTTCTATTTGACATTAAGGGAATGGTCTCTAGGAAACATTCCTTGCACATCATGGGAACATTAGTTAATGACCTAATGAGACTTAAGGGAAGGTTCTCTAAAGTTGTGGGAACGTTTGTTGTTAGATGGGGAGGCAGCGGGATTTCCTTGTGCTGAGCTGTAGGTTGTAATATCATTTTCCCTTGATAAAAGAGGAATGCTGTAGCCTTTAAGTTACACAATGAAACATGAGACCGTTTTCATGTTCTTAGCCAGAGTACAAGCTCACCGTGTCAGTGTGTGAGAGGCGAGCGAGGCAAGCTGAGAGAGAGAGAGTGGTTGAAGCACACACACATACACACTGATGTGTGTTCAGTTGTTCACAGCCTGGGGCTTGGATCTCCTAGCAGTGCCAAGACAGGCCAAGAATAACAGAGTGCAGAGATCAGGAACTTGGAGTGCGTTTCCATGTTGGTTTAATGGGCTAGTAATTTTGTGGCGCGGGGGGAGACGGGAAGCAGATGGAGCAGTCATTAAGAACAATGAGCAGCAGCTGCCTGGCCTGTTCACCTCAGCCCAGGCCCCAGCCAAGACAGACCAGCCTGAACAGACCAGCCTGAACAGACCAGCCTGAGCAGACCAGCCTGAACAAAACCTTTCAGAACCAGAGCTCAGAGCCCAACCCGCATCCCCGCCACATGGGCACTCCAACCACCTGGGGGCTCCATGGAGCCAGTCCAACACATGTTGCTCAGGGGGGGACTGTGTGTTTGTGTGTTGAGTGTATGTGTGAGAGAGAGAAGAGAGAAAGAGAGTGAGAAAGGGTGTATGTGCATGTGTGTGTGTGTGCGTGTATGTGTGTATGGGGGCGGAGGGTTTGGCTTCTCCCTGTCACAGGCAAGAATACCTCTCCTGTCAGCTGTGCAGTGTTTCATGCTCATCTGACTCCAGCCTTTTTATATTACTGCTCTGCTCTGCCTCAGCCACTGGCTGTCATCCCAGCTAAGTCACATTAGCAGATAAGAGTGGGTGGAGAGACACCAAATACCATATGCATTAGAGCTATTAATCAACATGAACTAATGGGAAGGGCTCAGCAATATTAGAAAAACACACACATGAATGGTGCATTCCTCACGATGACACATTACAGTTTTTTCCAACTGCTTACACACGTTTTCAAAACGATGTCTCCTTTTTTCAAAACTCTACACACAATTGACAAAACTGCACACACAAAATGCAAAATGCCTCACATCGCCTTCAAAATGTAACACTGCATTCAAAATGCCATAAACACATGTCAGAATGAAGCATTTGCATCAAATGGCAAACACTTCTTTCATAATAGTAAATTTTTGGATATACCATGTAAACACTGTTGTTCTAAATCTAAAGCTCTTTGGTCTTTCATAGGCTTATATCTACATTTCAATACAATGTTCTACAGGGAAAGTAATCTGCTGAGAGGGGTAACAAGTACACTGTAAACACCAATGCAATGTAGAAACAGAAAATATTTATTAGGCCAAACAGTAGCATACAGTAGCATACAACAAAACCATAAACGTATGTAAACCAAAAGTATATTCTTTAGAATACAGTAAAGAACACAATTGTCTGTGTGGGATCCCGGGGGGGCAGTCCAGGAATTGGTAGGGGGGGGCAATCACCAGTGCTAAGCTACGCTTCATCTCTTCTCCGGGCTGGGTCTGGCCACAATACTTCGTCCACATCACAAGATAAGTTTTCTCTTGCCAAACATCAAGGGGAAGTATCTCCTAGCATGGCGTATCCAACCTTGGACAGAGGCAACCTCTATGTCCCCACATGCGTCATCCATTGCCTGGAGAAGCGGGCATAGGGTTGGCAATCATACACTTTCCAGCGCCAGGCTGAGAAGAATTCCTCTATGTGATTTAGAAAAGGTGAATATGGGGGTAGGTACAAAACTACAAATTGTGGATGGGTGGCAAACCAGTTTTGGGCCAGAACAGCCCGGTGAAAACTAACACTGTCCCATATAACCACAAATCTAGCAGGCTCCTGATCTGGATCAGGGACAAGCATTGTGTAAATTGCATCCAGAAAAGTGAGCATGTGGCCGGTGTTGTACGGACCCAGTGTGGCATTGTGATGGAAGACCCCGTTTTGAGTGATGGCAGCACACATAGTTGTGATTACCCCACGCTGTCCAGGGACATTGGTAATTGCCCTCTGTCCTATTACATTTATTCCGCTGCGCCTGGTTTTGGTGAAGTTGAAGCCAACCTCATCCACATAAATAAATGTACATGGGCATCCATCTCCAATTCTCTCTGTAACAGACAAAAGGATATACAGATTTTTATTTTATTTTATTTCACCTTTATTTAACCAGGTAAGCCAGTTGAGAACAAGTTCTCATTTACAACTGCGACCTGGCCAAGATAAAGCATAGTAGTGCGATAAAAACAACAACACAGTGTTACATATACAGATGAGTAAATATGGTTTGTCTGAAGTACTGGAAGTAGTGTTGCATACATACCTCTACAAAGTCATGTCGCAGATTCTTGACTCTGTCAGAGTTTCTCTCAAATGGTACCTTGTAAAGTTGTTTCATCGTCACTTGGTGCCATTGGAGGATGCGTTGTATGGTCGACAGGCTTACAGCATTGATGTTGTTAAATATGGTGTCATTATTCAAGATATGCTCTCTTATCTCTCGAATCCTAATTGCATTGTTGGCCAAAACCATATTTATAGTTGCAGTCTCTTGTACATCTGTAAACAAGCGTCCTCGTCCTCCATGATGTCTTTGCCTTTCCACTCTGTACAGAATTCAAACACAGTATGTGTTCAGCATAGGAACTGTAAACAATGTACAAATAAATGTAGTACAGCATGATAACCAACCTCATTCATTCAATGCAGTGCAGTAAATGGATGGCTTAGAGTTACAAATGTTTATGCAATACTATGCAGTCATACGTATTTTACAGTACATTACTGTAATGCTAAAATAGTCATTAGATAGTTGCATACCTGTTCTCATTTCTGAAGGTTTGGATTATGGACGCCACTGTAAATAGACTCTCAGTCCAGCCTCTCTCATGGTCAAACTGTGGTTGATCACATGATCAACAAGTGTTGCCCTATTTTTATCAGAGATGGCTCTCCTTCCTTCTCTTCTTTGCCCTCGTCCTCTTCTTCCTCTTCCTCTTCCTCTTCCTCCTCCTCCTCCTCCTCCTCCTCTTCCAACTCTTCGTCTTTGAATTTGTCCTCGTTGTTGTCCCCTGCCTCTCCCTCCTACTCCTCTTGCTCTCCGTCCATTGTTGGCATCCTTTGTTCAAAACAGGTAATCTGACCTTCGACCTATTTATAGGCTTATACTACAGTAAAGCAGTGATTGGTTAGTGATCAGTTAAGCAATTAGTGTTTGCAAATGTGAGGAGTGTGTGTGTGACCTGGTGAATAAGTGTAGCATTTTGATTGGTTGTGTTTGCAAAAGGAAAGCAAGTCACTTCCTGTCAGATTTTTGTGCTTTAGGTAGAAAATTGTGTGTAGTGTTTTGAAAAAAGTGTTTTATGCAATTGACAACTGAGTCAAAGGCTGAGAAATAGCTTATGGTTTTGGAGATTTGGTGTGTAGTTTTGCACTTTGAGTGAGAGGTTTCAAAAATCGTGTGACATGAAAAGATTTTATGTGTAAGCAGTTGGAAAAAACTGTAAAACACACATTACTAATACCCAAACGTTTCCTTTGGTGCACATCCAGGGGAACGAAACACAAGAGCAGATGCAAACATATGGGAGTGACTGCTGCGTTCTAAAGCTGTGTTCCAGAACACTCAACACTAAAAGCCAGCTTAATTGCAAAGAGCTATTCTGACTATTTTTCCCACCGAGTGCTGAAATGGACTGGGATGTTTTAGAATACTTTTTGACTGTGTAAAATGTAGCCAGCATATCTGACAGGTTACTGGCTTAAAATATACATAATTCATACTACTATTTACAATTTACAATGTATGGTAAAATAAAGTGACCACAGACTATGGCTTCTTATTCAAAGCGTTTTCTGATTTTATTTGACCCTGGGGAAAATACTCCTGCATGAATACTGCAATTCGGGTTTGATTGAACTGCACCCCCAGATTAGCAGCGTCCTCTCTATTGTTCCCCACTAGTCTACCATACATTTACATTTTACATTTTAGTCTTAGCAGACGCTCTTATCCAGAGCGACTTACAGTTAGTGAGTGCATACATTTTTCATACTGGTCAGAACATGACAACATTGGTTTTGATGATGTTAGTGGGCAGTTGAAACTCTCCAACCCTTTTCTGAGGGCAATTTAAAAACATTGACCCCAGTAATGGGATTGAACGTCATCATCATTGAGCTCAGAAAACATGTTTTATCAGCCTGGTCCGCCACCTCAATCTGCCTTAAATCCAATAATGAAATAGGCAGGAGTAGCGTCTAGAGTTCAAGTCCTTCATGAATATTCTGACAAAGCCTTGGCTCTAATCCCATAGTGAGAGTGGGGGAGAGAGAGAGAGAGAGAGAGAGAGAGAGAGAGAGATGGGGAGAGAGAGAGAGAGAGAGAGAGAGAGAGAGAGAGAGAGAGAGAGAGAGAGAGAGAGAGAGAGAGAGAGAGAGAGATGGAGAGAGAGAGAGAGAGAGAGAGAGAGAGAGAGAGAGAGAGAGAGAGAGAGAGAGAGAGAGGGAGAGAGAGGGTGGAGTGTCTCTGCCACAAGAGAGAGAAAACTAGCTCAATACTATCGTTTCCTCAAAATACTATATAGACAGTTGACATTAATGTCAAGGTCCACATCATTTTCTTGTACCAGCACTGCCAAGTAGTGCTGGTACAACATATAAATACTAATGCCATTCCTCAGCAGGTGGATCCATTCAGATAACTGCTTACTAATGAGCCATGACCTGTTAATACTCTGTACAGCAGAGTTACTAACTAACTAAAAGTAGATCAGTATAATGAAACAACCGATGTAGTGTTCCTACCTTGGGGTCCATACTGGTTTGCCTGGGATCCCTGAGGTCTGTAGGGGCCACCATGTGGGTAGGGCGCGGGCCCCATCCCTGGGTACATCTGTCCCCCAGGACCAGGAGAGGGGTGAGGGGACATGGAGGGCCCTGACTGAGGTGGTGGTGCAAACTGGGAGCCAGACTGGTTTCTCTGCATGTTGGAAATAAAGCCTGGAACACACACAGAGAGACAGAGAGAGAGAGAGAGAGAGAGAGAGAGACAGAGAGAGAGAGAGAGAGAGAGAGAGAGAGAGAATTGTAAACACACTGTGCTAATGAGTACTACTGCATATGCAGATACACACACGCACACACAAACAAACAAACACACATACAAACACACACAGGTAAAGATCCACTCCAAACAAGAGATTGACCCATCTGCTCTCTCCTAACCTCCCTCTAATGCTGCGATTGAAAACCAGACAAACATGATGGTTTTCTCCTTTGAAGGACAAACACGGATGTTCGGGTGTACAGGGGTGATTCTGAGAATGCTATAATCCTCTATAATGTCTTCAGGTCCTGTTACTCGAAGATAGACATCAGATTGCTAGTATGGCAAGCTGGCAGTGCATTATGTGTAAGTAAGGCCATATGTTCTTATACACTGTATTTAGACAGGACTAGGCGACATGGAGGCCGGGGGGGATCAACTAATGCAGACACACACATACACACAAAATCGACTGCGCTTTCTGCTTTTGTGTGTGTATGTGTGTTTAATGTGCATGTGTATGTGTGTGTGTTTGTGTGTGTGATGTGTGTGTGCACGTGTGCAGAAAATGCACATACACTGCACTTGAGGGAATAAGACAGCGATTTAACCATGACTGCTGTGTAATTCTAAGCTTTTCCAGGAACCATGTTCTCTCAATTCATGAAAAAGGCTCTCAGCTCGGCTTCCTTCCACCATTCAAATTGACATTTGAAGGGATCCTCACAGGGCTTCACTGCAACCCATTTCATTACAGTCTAGACCTGAGAGTGAAGCCAGAGAAAAGGTCTCCAATCTGCCTCGAATGGTAAAGGTCGCTGGCACTGCAGCCAATCAGAAGAGATAGAGGCCTTCTCTTCTCTAATATTCTGGATTGCCTTTAAATGGATCGGCTGTGCTGGGCTCGGCTTGGCTCACGCTCGCACGCAACCACACACACACACGCACAGATCCACTACACTGAGATGCTATACAGGGCTACAGTCCAGCTCTTTACTGAGTGGGGTTATTAAGGCAGGTCGGAGATGGAAAGAGCATTTGTCTCTCTCCATGTCGGCCTATTCTGCTGAGAGAGCAAGAGAGCGTGTGAGGAGGCTGTGGAAGGGAGAGAGGGAGGGAGGAGAGGCCTGAAAGTGCTTAGGCTGCGAACATGGGTTTAAGGGGGACATTATTGTAATGTTTTACTTCCATTATCGTAAAGGATTCTGAAAAACACTGTAATACTGCATTCTAAATTGCCTGGAAAATGGATGGAGAAAGGAACATAGTGCAGACAGTTGCTAAAAGCAAATAACGCATTCAAGGATTGCCAAGCAGGCAGGCAGCGAATCAGAGAGAGTAGAGGCTCTTAGCTGGACAACAACAACACAGAGGCGGAGGGAGAAAAGGGACATTCAGCAGGATTTATGGAAATGAGAGATGCTCTTAGGAGCAGGCACTTGAACCATGGGATTTAATCATATATTCTAAACAGCATTATGTTAACCACTGTGCTTCCTGGGTCACATGGAGCAGAGCATTACCTGTATTTTTATTTTATGTAAAATAAGTGTAACAGCCTCTCTCTCTCTCTGTTTTTACACACACCTACAGGGACAATGTTGTTTTACACTGAGGTAGTTCTATGGTGGATAAGAGCGTCTGCTAAATGACTAAAATGTAAATGTAGTAATCACTAATATTGAGTGTCATTTACCTCATTCAAGAGATTAACTTTTCCCCTGAACTCATTACATTATTGGCCGTTGTAGAAAGATGTTTAGTGGAAGCCTTAATCAGCGACCACTCATTGTATGTAATACACAGTATGTTGTCAGCCTCTGCTACCACAGCAATAACTAACATTGCATATGAGAAATAATCAACTCAGCAAGTCAGAAGAGGATCCACTTTTGAAGACTCCATACCTCATCTAGAACATAGGGTTTACTGATTGCCAGAACATAACAGTTAAGGTTTAACCACTCACTGTTTCCATGACCTGAGCTGACCACTAATCCAGTAATACATCACCTCTCCACCAGCCCCTCCCTGGGAACCTGCTGGTGGGGGTGTTTGTTCGGTACCTGCTGAGCCATCGGCCTATTATACATTATTCATTGGATCAGAACATGCATTGTGGGAACAGGAGCAATGGGAACTCTGTAGAATATAAGAGTTTAGCGTGACATGACGTATGTGTGTGTTTCGTGCCTGTCTGTGTGTGTACACCTCCCAGTACACAATGCCAACCCCTGTAACTGGTAATAGCCAAGGTATAGAACACCCTTTACCTCTGGCCAAGATGTCACATCCTGCCTTTGTCCCCCAGTGGGAAACAATGCCAGCATCACTAAGAGGAAGGCTAATGCACACACACACACACACACTACACACTCTACACACACACACACACTACTGTAGCCAGGTCTGTAAGAGACTTAACTGTTACTAGCTGTCCCCAGGCCCCTCCGCTACGGCTCCACTCAGCCCAGATCTACAGCTCTGCTCAACACACAGGTGGGCATTAATCTGAAATTACCACACAATACACAAGAACACACACACATACAAGCAAGCACACACACACGTATGTATGTACGCACACACACACAAACACACGTACACACTTACACACACACTTACTTAGTGGTCAGACTTACCCCTCTCCTGAGGCATGGGGGACTGGGTTAAGGGGGGGTGGGGGACATCCAACATGTTGCCAGGAGTCTGGGGAGCCATCTGGGAACCTGTGGGAAAACAGAGGAGGACAGAATACAGTGAGCCACTTACATTTACGTCATTTAGCAGACGCTCTTATCCAGAGCGACTTACAAATTGGTGCATGGATTTGGATTACTTTTACACTATTCCAGGTATTCCTTAAAGAGGTAGGGTTTCAAGTGTCTCCGGAAGGTCAGTGACTCTGCTGTCCTGGCGTCGTGGGGGAGCTTGTTCCACCATTGGGGTGCCAGAGCAGCGAATAGCTTTGACTGGGCTGAGCGGGAACTGTGCTTCCGTAGAGGTAGGGGGGCTAGCAGGCCAGAGGTGGATGAACGTAGTGCCCTCGTCTGGGTGTAGGGTCTGATCAGAGCCTGAATATAAGGAGGTGCCGTTCCCCTCACAGCTCCGTAGGCAAGCACCATGGTCTGGTAGTAGATGCGAGCCTCAACTGGAAGCCAGTGGAGTGTGCAGAGGAGCGGGGTGACATGAGAAAACTTGGGAAGGTTGAACACCAGACGGGCTGCAGCGTTCTGGATAAGTTGTAGGGGTTTAATGGCACAGGCAGGGAGCCCAGCCAACAGCGAGTTGCAGTAATCCAGACGGGAGATGACAAGTGCCTGGATTAGGACCTGTGCCGCTTTCTGTCAGCACAGAAAGAGGGGACATGTTTTATGGTAACACCACTCAGTAAACAGGCAGAAAGTACTGCTGCTGTACCGTGCCTTGTCATCTGTGATATTTACTCATAAAAAGTAAAGGTTTTGTCTGAAAGGGATTTACAGTTGAAGTCGGAAGTTTACATACACCTTAGCCAAATTCATTTAAACTCAGTGTTTCACAATTCCTGACATTTAATCCTAGTAAAAATTCCCTGTTTTAGGTCAGTTAGGATCACCACTTTATTTTAAGAATGTGAAATGTCAGAATAATAGTAGAGAGAATGATTTATTTCAGCTTTTATTTCTTTCATCACATTCCCAGTGGGTCAGAAGTTTACATACACTCAATTAGTATTTGGTAGCATTGCCTTTAAATTGTTTAACTTGGGTCAAACGTTTCGGGTAGCCTTCCACAAGCTTCCCACAATAAGTTGGGTGAATTTTGGCCCATTCCTCCTGACAGAGCTGGTGTAACTGAGTCAGGTTTGTAGGCCTCCTTGCTCGCACACGCCTTTTCAGTTCTGCCCACACATTTTGTATAGGATTGAGGTCAGGGCTTTGTGATGGCCACTCCAATACCTTGACTTTGTTGTCCTTAAGCCATTTTGCCACAACTTTTGAAGTGTGCTTGGGGTCATTGTCCATTTGGAAGACCAAGCTTTAACTTCCTGACTGATGTCTTAAGATGTTTCTTCAATATATCCACATAATTTTCCTTCCTCATGATGCCATCTATTTTGTGAAGAGCACCAGTCCCTCCTGCAGCAAAGCACCCCCACAGCATGATGCTGCCACCCCCGTGCTTCACGGTTGGGATGGTGTTCTTCGGCTTGCAAGCGACCCCCTTTTTCCTCCAAATATAACGATGGTCATTATGGCCAAACAGTTCTATTTTTGTTTCATCAGGCCAGAGGACATTTCTCCAAAAAGTACGATCTTTGTCCCCATGTGCAGTTGCAAACCGTAGTCTGGCTTTTTTATGGCGGTTTTGGAGCAGTGGCTTCTTCCTTGCTGAGCGGCCTTTCAGATTATGTCGACATAGGACTCGTTTTACTGTGGATATAGATACTTTTGTACCTATTTCCTCCAGCATCTTCACAAGGTCCTTTGCTGTTGTTCTGGGATTGATTTGCACTTTTCGCACCAAAGTACGTTCATCTCTAGGAGACAGAACGCGTCTCCTTCCTGAGCAGTATGACGACTTCGTGGTCCCATGATGTTTATACTTGCGTACTATTGTTTGTACAGATGAACATGGTACCTTCAGGCGTTTGGAAATTATTCCCAAGGATGAACGAGACTTGTGGAGGTCTACAATTTTTTTTCTGAGGTCTTGGCTGATTTTTTTTTCATTTTCCCATGATGTCAAGCAAAGAGGCACTGAGTTTGAAGGTAGGCCTTGAAATACATCCACAGGTACACCTCCAGTTGACTCAAATGATGTCAATTAGCCTATCAGAAGCTTCTAAAGCCATGAGATCATTTTCTGGAATTTTCCAAGCTGTTTAAAGGCATAGTCAACTTAGTGTATGTAAACTTCTGACCCACTGGAATTGTGATACAGTGAATTATAAGTTAAATAATCTGTCTGTAAACAATTGTTGGAAAAATTACTTGTGTCTAACCGACTTGCCAAAAATGTAGTTTGTTAACAAGAAATTTGTGGAGTGGTTGAAAAACAAGTTTTAATGACTCCAACATAAGTGTATGTAAACTTCCGACTTCAACTGTATCTTTCTTCCACAAAGCCCAAGGTGAGATGACATTATTCACCAAATATATAAATATACAAAACAAATGTTAAAGCCCTGAAATGACATATTTTATTGGTACAAAAGAGCGATACAAAGGTTACGGATACTTCTGTCTAGTTCTGTTCCCTTTTTTCCACTTGTCATCCTTATCTGACGTTATTCAATGAAAAGCTTTTTCCCAGCATTACAAAAAGATTAAAGACAGACCCACATAGCAAATGAGTGAGTGTGTGTGTGTGTGTGTGTGTGTGTGTGTGTGTGCCTGACAATTTCTTATAGTACAGTGCAACATAAAACAAGTCATCACTGTGTGGATCTCTTACGGAAGAAGTGTAATCAGAAGTAATCCTTAACAGAAAAAATCCATTGAGTTTTATTGATTGGTTGATGCTCCTCCTGTACAGTGGGAAATCCTCTACAGGCCAGCGGGGCTGATTAGGGCAATGGCAGATGAAAGTGTATGTACCAGTGGAGGCTGCTGAGGGGAGGATGGCTCATAATAATGGCTGGAAAGGAGCAAACGGAATGGAAACCATGTGTTTGATGTATTTGATACCATTCCATTAATTCCGCTCCAGCCATTACCAAGAGCCCGTCCTCCTCAATTAAGGTGTCACCAACCTCCTGGGGTGTGGATTGATTTAACCCACAGGAAGGTAAAACAGGTAAATTAGCCCACACCTTCCTCTGCTTCATTATACATTAAGATTACAACACCCAAGGTGTAAACCAATGGAGAAAGAGCAACATTTTGCTAAAAAGTACACAACTCTTAGGTGAATGTGTTTAGACCTGGACAGCTAATTTAGGTATATATATATATATATATATATTTTTTTTTACCTTTATTTAACTAGGCAAGTCAGTCAAAACCGGATGACGCTGGGCCAATTGTGTGCCGCCCTATGGGACTCCCAATCACGGCTGGTTGCGATACAGCCTGGAATTTAACCAGGGGGTCTGTAGTGACACCTCAAGCACTGAGATGCAGTGCCTTCGACCACTGTGCCACTTGGGAGCCCATATTTACATGAACTAAACAAACGGTACACTGGCTTCCATCCTGAAGCCGTACAGTGAGGGAAAAAAGTATTTGATCCCCTGCTGATTTTGTACGTTTGCCCACTGACAAAGAAATTATCAGTCTATAATTTTAATGGTAGGTTTATTTGAACAGTGAGAGACAGAATAACAACAACAAAAATCCAGAAAGACACATGTAAAAAAATGTATACATTGATTTGCATTTTAATGATGGAAATAAGTATTTTACCCCCTCTCAATCAGAAAGATTTCTGGCTCCCAGGTGTCTTTTATACAGGTAACGAGCTGAGATTAGGAGCACACTCTTAAAGGGAGTGCTCCTAATCTCAGTTTGTTACCTGTATAAAAGACACCTGTCCACAGAAGCAATCAATCAATCAGATTCCAAAATCTCCACCATGGCCAAGACCAAAGAGCTCTCCAAGGATGTCAGGGACAAGAATGTAGACATACAAAAGGCTGGAATGGGCTACAAGACCATCGCCAAGCAGCTTGGTGAGAAGGTGACAACAGTTGGTGCGATTATTCGCAAATGGAAGAAACACAAAAGAACTGTCAATCTCCCTCGGCCTGGGGCTCCATGCAAGATCTCACCTCGTGGAGTTGCAATGATCATGAGAACGGTGAGGAATCAGCCCAGAACTACACGGGAGGATCTTGTCAATGATCTCAAGGCAGCTGGGACCATAGTCACCAAGAAAACAATTGGTAACACACTACGCTGTGAAGGACTGAAATCCTGCAGCGCCCGCAAGGTCCCCCTGCTTAAGAAAGCACATATACATGCCCATCTGAAGTTTGCCAATGAACATCTGAATGATTCAGAGGAGAACTGGGTGAAAGTGTTGTGGTCAGATGAGACCAAAATGGAGCTCTTTGGCATCAACTCAACTCGCCGTGTTTGGAGGAGGAGGAATGCTGCCTATGACCCCAAGACCACCATCCCCACCGTCAAACATGGAGGTGGAAACATTATGCTTTGGGGGTGTTTTTCTGCTAAGGGGACAGGACAACTTCACCGCATCAAAGGGACGATGGATGGGGCCATGTACCGTCAAATCTTGGGTGAGAACCTCCTTCCCTCAGCCAGGGCATTGAAAATGGGTCGTGGATGGGTATTCCAGCATGACAATGACCCAAAACACACGGCCAAGGCAACAAAGGAGTGGCTCAAGAAGAAGCACATTAAGGTCCTGGGGTGGCCTAGCCAGTCTCCAGACCTTAATCCCATAGAAAATCTGTGGAGGGAGCTGAAGGTTCGAGTTGCCAAACGTCAGCCTCGAAACCTTAATGACTTGGAGAAGATCTGCAAAGAGGAGTGGGACAAAATCCCTCAAGAGATGTGTGCAAACCTGGTGGCCAACTACAAGAAAGGTCTGACCTCTGTGATTGCCAACAAGGGTTTTTCCACCAAGTACTAAGTCATGTTTTGCAGAGGGGTCAAATACTTATTTCCCTCATTAAAATGCAAATAAATTTATAACATTATAACGAGGGAGATTGACAGTTCTTTTGTGTTTCTTCCATTTGCGAATAATCGCACCAACTGTTGTCACCTTCTCACCAAGCTGCTTGGCGATGGTCTTGTAGCCCATTCCAGCCTTGTGTATGTCTACATTCTTGTCCCTGACATCCTTGGAGAGCTCTTTGGTCTTGGCCATGGTGGAGATTTTGGAATCTGATTGATTGATTGCTTCTGTGGACAGGTGTCTTTTATACAGGTAACAAACTGAGATTAGGAGCACTCCCTTTAAGAGTGTGCTCCTAATCTCAGCTCGTTACCTGTATAAAAGACACCTGGGAGCCAGAAATCTTTCTGATTGAGAGGGGGTAAAATACTTATTTCCCTCATTAAAATGCAAATCAATTTATAACATTTTTGACATGTGTTTTTCTGGATTTTTGTTGTTGTTATTCTGTCTCTCACTGTTCAAATAAACCTACCATTAAAATTATAGACTGATAATTTCTTTGTCAGTGTGCAAACGTACAAAATCAGCAGGGGATCAAATACTTTTTTCCCTCACTGTATGTAGAGATCCCACTGTTCTCTGTGCTTCTGTGTGTGTGTGGTGAGAGAGAGAGAGAGAGAGCGAGAGAGAGAGAGAAAGAGAGAGAGTGAGTGAGTGAGTGTGAGAGTGAGAGAGAGAGAGTGAGAGAGAAGAGAAAGAGAGAGAGAGAGAGAGAGAGAGAGAGAGAGAGAGAGAGAGAGAGAGAGAGAGAGAGAGAGAGAGAGAGAGAGAGAGAGAGAGAGAGAGAGAGAGAGTTTGAGTTTTAAATAATCTTTATTGGGTCTGGGAGCCCACCACACAATAAATACTCATACAAAACCATAGTTACACATCAATTAAAAACACAACTCCAATTCCTCCTCCACAGTAACTAAACACAACAGCCTCTGAATACCCCATATACTCATAAACATATCAATATTGTTGACAAGTTTATAATAGGCAAACTCAACTCTTAGTCTCGCTGCCAACATTCCCTCCAGCATTCCCAACACATCCACAGACCCCTGTCCCCGAATACTGTTCTTTCGGGTCTTCCATATCGCTAATTTTGCTGCCCCTAACACAAAATTAAGCAACACAACTACACCGTTTTGACTAAACCTGTACTTTGGCCCAAATATATACAGTTGGGAAGAGAAAACCTCTCCCAACGTTGAGAACCAATTAGTGATCAGGTCCATCATCCCGACCAACCTGGGACACTGTAAAAACAGATGTGCCAGAGTTTTAGACTCAGCACAGAATGGACACCCCTCCCCAACAGTAGGATCCAGGTGTACCAGATACATGTTGGTGGCTATGGCTCCATGTATTATCCTCCATTGGAGGTCAGCTGTCCTCTTATCAATAGGCAGTTTGTATAATGATCGCCAACAGCCTTTTGGGGAGGCACCTGGACCAAGCACACCCGCCCACCTCGTTGATTTTACCCCTTCCAGGGAAGAGGCATGGGACACCTTTACACATATTCTGTACCTTCTTTCCCACCTCCTTGAACTCCCCCAGCTCCGGGGTATCGAAGGAAAGCAGCATCCCCACGTCCCCCTCGAATGCCCCCGCCGCAGCACTAACAATCAGTGCAGGGAATACATAATCCAGACCCTCCTTTCACTGTTCAGAATTGGAAGTGTCAGTCACATACTGCAGATGAAGTACTGGCAAGGAGTCACAGACCTCAGCGACGACCTTCCTCAGTAGGCGAGACGATCGGATCACCGCTCTTTCTCCCAGCTCCTCCAACGACCTATTCCTGTTCCCCATCAGATGACCCAGCTTAGTACACCCCACAACTAACAGGCATGAACGTAGGCTAGCTGAACCCAGAACATGGGACTGGATGGCAGTGTTGTGAAAAAGAGGCTCTTCAAAAAGCCACATCCCTGGTGGCGTGCAGGCCTTACGGGAGTTGACCAGAACTCTCCAAGCCTGCATAACAGACTCATAAAATGGCGTCAGGCCAGGCAACTCACCCCCCTCCAGCTTTAAGAGGAAAAGGTGCTTGTCTAAGCCCAAACAGCCCGCTCTCCTCATCAATGTGTAGGCTGTGTCAACCCAGCTAGAACCGTCACTGTACAACAGTCTCTGGGCTGCTTGAAGCCGGAAAGCTATGATCCTAGAGGAAATGTCCACCAGGCCTTGCCCACCCTCGTGCAGTGGCAGGTACAGGGCTGCAGCTTTAATTCAGTGTTGTCCAGACCAGAAGAAATTGACAAGGGTCCTCTGAAGCTCTTGTATCAGACCCTTTGGTGGCTGCAAAATCATTAGTCTGTGCCACAGAGTAGAGGCAGCAAGATTATTAGCTACCAGTACCCTTCCCCTATAAGACAGCTGGGGCAGCACCCATTTCCATCTTGACAGTCTGGCACACACTTTCTCCACTACACCCTCACAGTTCTTTTTCTGAAAGACATCGGAGCCTAGAAAAACCCCCAAAGTCTTCATCCCATCTCTGCCCCACTGAAGCCCCCCTGGTAACCATGGAGCAGACCCCATCTGAAGCTGACCTACCCACAGCGCTTCACTCTTTCCCCAATTGACTCTAGCTGAGGAAGCCCCCTCATACACCCTTAAAGCATTTGAGAGAACCTTAACATCCTCACCCCCTGTAATAAAAACTGTCACGTCATCTGCATACGCAGACAGTGCTATCGTGGGACCCTTCATTACACCTGGCACAGAGAAACCAATAAGCTTCGCTCTTAAAAAACAAAGCATTGGTTCAATCGCCAGACTATATAACTGCCCTGAAATTGGGCATCCCAGCCTGATGCCCCTTTGGACAGGGATGGGGCAACTCAAACCACCCCCCACCTTCACCATACACGAGGCCCCAGCATACAGTAAATTCATCCAAGACAAAAAAACATCCCCAAACCCAAAGGCTTTCATTGTTTTAAACAAGTACTGGTGGTCCACACGATCAAAAGCCTTCTCCTGATCCAAAGAAAGTAAACCCACATTTACATCAGACAGTTTACAAATGTCTAAAACATCTCTTATTAGAAACAAGTTGTCAACAGTAGAGCGATCAGGTACACAGTAGGACTGGTCCTTGTGGACCAACAATCCCAGATACTCTTTCAACCTGTTTGAGAGACATTTAGAAACAATTTTATATTCTGCACACAGCAAAGCAACAGGTCTCCAATATTTTATGAGAGCCAAATCCCCCTTTTTTGGCAACAGTGAAAGTACCGCACGTTGACAAGATACAGGAAGAGAGCCCTCATGAAAAGATTCATACACCACATCATAAAAATCCTCCCCAATAGACCCCCAAAAGTGCTTATAAAACTCAGATGGTAAACCATCAATGCCAGGGGCTCGGCCTGTTGAGAGCTGCATAACTGCTGTGGACAGCTCTTGCAGTGTAATGTCAGAGTCCAATACGACTCTTTACTCAGGTCCCAATTGAGGAAGACCGTGTAACAACTGTTCAGTACACATAGAGTCACAATCCTCCGCCTTATAGAGGGCAGAGTAGAAATCCACGGCATGTTGATGCATTTCACTGTCATCCGTGGTCACCTTCCCATCAGGGAGACGAAGGCAGACCATCTGTTTACGTTGCAATGTCGACTGTCCTAGGTTTTTTTTTTAAGCGCTAGGAGCATCCATATCCTTGAGGGAAGCGAAACTAGACCTAATCAAGGCACCCTTCACTCTTTCATGCAGAAACGACCTCAGTTCATGTTTCTTGTCCTGTAAGTTCATGACTAGTCCGGGGTCATTCTGAGTGAGCAACTTCAATTCAATAGATTTGATGTCCTGTTCAAGGGCCCTGATAGTCTCTTTAACTTCAATTAGAGACAGAGCAGTATACTGTTGACAAAATAATCGTATTTGGGCCTTCCCAACCTCCCACCATTGTCTCAAGGACTCAAAATTCCCTTTTGTAACCCTCCATTTTTCCCAAAACAACAAAAACCTTTCACAAAACATGACATCATGTAACAATTTAACATTAAAATACCAATAAGATGATGACCTTCGTGGACAGCACAAGTGAATATCAACAGTGACAATATGGTGATCAGAGAAACCCACAGGAGTAATGTCACACCTTCCAACCCTACTACAGTATTGCTCAGATACATACAACCTGTCTAACCTTGCTGCACTGACATGACCTTCATTAACTTTTAGCCATGTGTACTGCCTAACTTTTGCATTCCTTACTCTCCACACATCAGAAAGCTCAAACTCAGTTAACAGACCAGACAGGCAAGTGGCTGACCGCAGGTGAGGTTCTTCAGCGGTGCGATCAACAGAAAATCCACTGTACAGTTCCAGTCCCCTCCTAAAACCATACACCCCTCTTGGTCACACTGTCTTAAGGTTTCCTTTATTTTATCAAAACCAACAATACGCTCTGTACCCTCATTAGGAGCATAAACATTCAAAAAAACTAACAAAAACCCCATAACATCCACCTTGACCAATAAAACCCGACCCTTGACAATCTCTGTTGTAAATACCACAGTCACCCCTAAGCCTGAAGAAAACAAGATTGCCACCCCAGCACTGAAATTAGTACCATGACTGAGTATATGCTGCCCCTCCCACCACATACCCCAGTCAACCTCATTTTCCTCATCACTATGTGTCTCCTGTAGGAAAACTACATTAAGCATTTTCTGTTTTATTACTTCTAATACCCATGCCCTCTTATTCCTGTCCCTTCCTCCATTAATATTGAGCGAACCTACCCTTAGTACCTCCATATAGAAAAGAAAAAGGAAAAGCAGAAGATACCACAGAGAAACCAGACAAAGAGAATAAAACACCCTATGAGGCATAATCATCATCATTATTTAAATTTTCTCTTAACCTGACCACGTTTCCCACCACCTTTTGCTGCTGCAACAGCAGTAACACATTTCCTCAAGCGAAACCGCTTCTTCTCACTCAACTGGTCTAACCCCACCATCTTCTGTAACATCACAGCAGACCTCACAAATTTATCAACATCAAAATAATCTGCCAATTTGACATATTTCCCAAAAGTCTGATCCAGAAACCCATTTACCTCCTCTAGATCATAAATTGAGTCCTCACCAGCTGATATCGTATCAAGAGAGATATCCATATCCTTCTCCTGATCCTCCTCAACTGAGGCCACAGACCACTGACTCCCCTCTACCACATCCCTTTCAACACTCCCCACTTGCACCCCATCACTCGTACCAGGCATCTCCTCCACTACCTGGGAGACTAGCCCCACCTGAACCCCATTACTCGTAGTGGGCATCTCCTCCACTACCTGGGAGCCTAGCTCCACATGAACCCCCTCCTGTACCCTATTACTCGTAGTGGGCATCTCCTCCACTACCTGGGAGATTAGCTCCACATGAACCCCCTCCTGTAACCCATTACTTGTAGTGGGCATCTCCTCCACTACCTGGGAGATTAGCTCCACATGAACCCCCTCCTGTACCCCAGCACTCGTACTGGGCACCTCCTCACCAGTCTGAGGAAATGGCTCTTCAGATCCATCCTTACCTTCTACAACAATATTTTTCTGCTGCATAACATTTCCCTCTGGTACAAGTTGCAACTCTGTGCCCTCAACACAGACAACTTGTTCCTCAGCAACAGATGCTTGTGGCTGCTCTACCGCTGTCAGCCCACCTCTCCCTACATCAGTGGGCCCAGGCATTACGAGGACCACCTGCGCCCCTCCCTCTGCCTTCTCCCTTTTCGGGCAAGCATATCGCTTATGACCAACATCCCCACACTCAAAACACCATTGACTACCCGTACTAACATAAGCCATATACAGTCTATTGTCATACTTGACTTTAAACGATAACTCCAAAGTCTGCTCCGGTGAGTCCAAAAACATAAACACCTGTCGCCGAAACGACATAACCTGTTTCAACGCCGGGTGTTTGCAACCCAATGGGACAACCTTAATTGAACTTGCAAACTTCCCAAAGCGCAATAACTCGCGCTCCAATAGCTCATTTGGAATAAACGGCGGTACATTTGAAATCGTTACCCTTGTTGACGGAGAAAAAAGCGGCGTAACTTGAATAAACATTCCTTTAAGAAGTATGCCATGCTCAACCATACAATCAACAAGGCGCTCTTCTTTAAGAAATACCACCACCGCTTTATTCATCCGTGACGTATAAGCAACATTCTCATATCCTACCTTCTCTCCTACGGCGACCAGAAACTCCTCCACCGTGACAGTAGCTTCAGTAACACACCTAAAGCCGTGCCGAAGTGACAGGGACGGCGTCCCCATTCGGGCCGCCATCCCCACCAAAATCAGGGTAAATTTGACACGAAAAACAATATACTTAATTCTACCACAACAAGAAAATAGAAATAATAACCTTAATCATGCATATAATTAAAAAAGGATATCACCAAGAAAAGGAAAACCGAAAGAAAACCCAGGATATCTAACTCTACACAACACTCGCACTTAGCACTCACTCAAACAATTCCCAGCATGCACCAAACACTCCCAGCATGGACGCAGAGAGAGAGAGAGAGAGAGAGAAGAGAGAGAGTGAGAGAGAGAGAGAGAGAGTGGGAGAGATAGACAGAGAGAGAGAGTGAGAGAGACTTTGACTTTTTGTCTTTCTTTAATGATACATTCTCATTTCATTAAAACCTCACCCCCCAAAAAAATTAAAAGATAAAAAAGAAAAGAATAAAAAATAAATAATAATAGCACTATCCCCTGTACTGCATACTCACTTTGCCCTATACCCCACGATACAAAAACAACACCACACATCACAATAACCTAAACCTCAACACTTCTACAACCGTATATCCAGACCATCGTCCCCAGCTATACAGACAGCGCCCCCAACACACCATATCTCTTGAAACATCTCCACACTTTTAATCATTTTATAGAACTCAAATTCCACCCTAAGGCGCGCAGAGACAATCCCATTAAATAATAGTAAAGGGTCTGTTATCCCCCCACCTTTGACCCTGTTCCATCAGTCACCTCTTCAGGGTGGCCGACTGAACCGATCTCAAAAGGATGGCTGGGTTGTGGAAGATAGGCTCCTCCCACACCCACAGCCCAGGCTCCACACCTCCTTCTCGTGTGGGCCTTAGTAGCTGCCAGGCCCTCAGCACCGCAGAGTAAAAATCAGAGAGACCTGCTGTACTCAGCCCCTCCAGCCTCATGAGGAATAGCTGCTGGTCCAACCCTACTCCGCCAGCTCTCCTCAGCAGCGCGCAAGCTGGCTCCCTCCATCCGACTTCAGTATTGTACAGCAGTCTCTGCGCCGCCTTTAGTCGGAATGCAGCCACCCTGCTCTCCAGTTCCACCAGTCCTCCTTCATTTACGGACATCAGCCAGTGATGGCCCGACCAGAAAAAATCCACCAGCTTGCGTTGCAGGTCTGCGAGCAGACCGGTGGGGGGGTTGAGGACAGCCAGTTTATGCCACAGGGAAGATGCCACCAGGTTGTTGATTATCAGCACCCTTCCTCTATATGACACTTGGGACAGGAGCCATGGTTATGTGATGATCCGAAAAACCCACCGGGAGAATGGTAGCGCCCAACAGCCTATTGCTCTGATTCCTGGACAGTACAATCGATCAAGCCGGGCTGCACTCACTCTAGCCCCAAAGACCTTCATCCATGTATACTGTCTTGTGTTGGGATGTCTAGTTCTCCAAACATTCACTAGGTCAAACTGATGAATGATGTCCCTTCACACCCTCCCTGAGCCTGAATGAGGCTCCTCCCCATTTCTGTATTTTGTAAAATCCATCATACAGTTCCAGTCCCTGCCGACCACCAGCGTCTCCTCAGGCGATACCTGTGAGAGACACCTAAATAGAAGCCCCCTCTCGCTCCCTGTGTTAGGCGAGAGGGAGGGCATTCCCATTTATAAAGACAAAACCCCTGTTGTTAATTTCTGCTTTTACTACAAGCAGTCTACCCCTACACACCTCTTTTGAGGAGCACATTTTTACAGACAGACCGGTACAAAAAGGACTGCCACCCCGCAGTAACATTTGTCCCATGGCTCAGCACACTTGCCCCTTTCCACCAGAGCCCCCAATCTACTTCATTCACCACATCACTATGCGTCTCCTGCAGAAACAACACCTGTACTTTTTTGTTTGTTTTACATATTCACCCAACACACTCCTCTTTCCCGCATCTCTGGCGCCATTAATATTAAGCGAGCCTACCCAAAGATTCTCCATAAGAAGTGGGAGAAAAGCCAGCAAAAGAAAGAGACCAATAGCAAAGCTCAAAAAGCCCCAGTGCCAGAAAGAAAACGTTCATATAAACAGTGTCTGAAGGTAGACCTTTACGCACGGTTGTGACCCACTTCCTCAACCTAAACCATTTCCTGGGTGAGAGGACACCATCCCCCTCATTTTTCATAGCATGTTGTACTGATCTTACAAACTTTCCCGGATCGCAAAAAAAAGCCTCAAGCTTAACTTTTTTCCCCCTTAGTCTCATTCAGGAACCTTGACAGTTCCCTCACTGTGTACTTTGACCCCTCTGACTGACTGGCTGTCAGCTCTGGACCCATTGAGGTCCTCCTCATCGTCTTCTTCCTCAGACTCACCTTCCTCCTCCTCATCTCCATCTCCCAACCTGACCACCTGCCCTTTCTCTCTAGTCAGGGCCTCCCCCCAGCACCAGGCAAAGGTTCCTTGGTGCCTTTCACCACACCAGCCTCTGCCCTCCCACCTCCTTTCTTCTCCCCCTTTTTCCTCTTCCGCTTGACACCCTCCTCCACCCCCCCTAGTCGCATACCCTTCCCCACTATACTCTCGTCATCCACTAGCATAACCTGACTAAGCCCAGCCTCATCTACACCACCATCCATGCCATGACTAGACCCAGTCTCAGCTACACCACCATCCATGCCATGACTAGACCCAGTCTCAGCTACACCACCATCTATAGCATGACTAGACCCAGCCTCATCTACACCACCATGTTAGGCCTACTGCTGCTAGGTAGCTCTCTCTCTGCTCTCCCCCTCCCCTCTGTCTGTCCTTGATTGCAGGAGTGAAGTCTGGTGTGCGGGAGTCAGGGTTCCAGCTGCAGCTCATTCACCATAATCACCTCAGCCTTTAAGACCCGGTCAAACTTTCCACTCATCGTCAGATCATAGTCAAGACGACCATGTTAGTCTCGCTGCCGACTCAACCTGTTTGTTTTCGCTCTTTGTGTTTTTGGCCTGTTCTATTTACTTTTCTCCTGTGCCACAGATTATGGGAACCTGACTTCTGCCTCCGCTTCACTCCTGCCACCACCATCCTGCTCCCCACTACCGGACCTCCCTTTTGGACTCACCACGGACACTAGGACATTACGGTACCACACCTGCCCTGACCTGGATCTGTTACCCTCCCTGTAACCTGGACTTACTCTTCCCCTATTATTGGAAACCTGGACTTTTTGAACATTGTAAATAAACCTGTTAAACCTTCTCTGGCTTGGTGTACTTGTCTGCATTTGGGTTCTAATCCAGTTAAATCATGACAGTATGATCTGACCAACATGAACCCAGCAGACAGTAGCTCGGATACCACCCCAGAGTGCACTCAAATTCGGACTACTATAGCCAATCAGGACATTTTACTTGGCCAACATGATACCCTGTTTAAGACTATTGCTGAGAACAGTCAGGTGCTGTTTAATCAGGTTCAATTACTCACCAATCAGGTGTCTGTCCTTACTACCCAAGTTAATAATGCAACCCTCGGGCATGGCATACAAACTGCCCCTTCTCCTGCTCCACCTGTTTTTCCTGGCCCTCCAGCTCAGATCAGAGAGCCTTTTGTTCCTGCTCCAGAGCACTATGATGGGAACATGGGAACCTGTGGTGAATTTTTGACTCAATGCTCGTTAGTGTTTGAACAACAGCCCCTCACCTACGCCTCAGAAAGAGCCCGTATTGCCTACCTTATCAACTCTACTAGCGGTTCCGCTCGTGCCTGGGGATCCGCGGTCTGGGAGAGTCAGTCGGACATTTGCAACGCTTACGTGGCCTTCTCCACTGAGATGAGGAAGGTTTTTGACCACCCCGTACGGGGCAAGGAGGCTGCGAAAGCGGTTGTTGTCTCTTCGGCAGGGGGTTCGCAGTGTGGCGGAGATGGCAGTGGAGTTTCGGACGTTAGCGGCAGTGAGCGGTTGGAATGACGAGGCATTACAAGGGAGTGTTCATCAATGCTTTGTCTGAGACTTTAAAAGATGAGTTGGTGTCATATGATGTATCGCCTACGCTGGATAATCTTATTTCACTCACAATCAGGTTGGATAATCGGATTCGGGAGCGCCGCCGGGAGAGGAGTGTTAGTTCCAAGCAACTGGTCTGTCGTCAACAAACCCCTCCCGCATCTTCCCCTACGGAGAAAGCCGAGTCTTCCCGAGTCGATATGAGGAGCACTGAACCCGAAGCCATGGAGGTGGGTCGTGCACGGTTGTCCTCAGAGGAGCGTGCACGTCGTATTCAGGCTCGGGTCTGCCTGTATTGTGGAGAAGCTGGTCATTTCGTTCCTTCCTGCCCAGTTCGTCCGGGAAAATGGGCCGGCTCATCATTATTGGGAGAAGTTTTGGTGAGCCGAGCAGCGGATTCTTCCTCTTCTCCCCACATTCTGCTCCAGGCATCCCTCCAGTGGCAGTCCCAGAATTTCTCTGTTAGTGCGCTGGTTGACTCTGGTGCCGATGAAAGCTTTTGGATCGAGAGTTGGCTCAACAAATGGAGTTAGAGACTGTTCCTATGGACTGTCCGCTGCAGGCTAAGGGTCTAAATGGACAATTGTTGACCCGTATTACTCATCAGACTGTTCCTGTTTGTCTCAGAGTGTCGGGTAATCATCAGGAGAACATTCAATTCCATATAATTGACTGCCCACAGACCCCCCTGGTCCTTGGTATCCCCTGGCTCATAAGACACAATCCACACATTGATTGGGTGACCGGTAGAATTGTTTCATGGAGCACATTTTGTCATGTGAATTGTTTGTGTTCTGCTCAGACCCCTGCCAGCACTGTGCCTCAACCTCCACTGGAGTCCATGGATCTTTCTGCTGTCCCTGACGTGTATCATGACCTGGCATCCGTTTTCTGCAAACACAGAGCTACTTCTCTTCCTCCTCACCGGCCTTACGACTGCGCCATTGACCTCCAGCCAGGAGCCCCTCTCCCCAGCAGTCGCCTGTACAATCTCTCCCGCCCGGAGACGGAGGCTATGGAGAACTACATTCGGGACTCCTTGGCGACAGGTATTATTCGTCCTTCCTCGTCACCTGTAGGAGCGGGATTCTTTTTTGTTGCTAAGAAGGATAAGACCCTCAGACCCTGTATTGATTTCCGTGGACTTAACAACATCACCATTAAGAACAAATATTCTCTGCCTTTAATTAACTCTGCTTTTCCCCTCCTTCATGGTGCAACTATCTTCACTAAACTGGATCTACGAAATGCGTATCACCTGGTGCGCATTCGTAAAGGTGATGAATGGAAGACTGCCTTCAACACACCTTTGGGACATTTTGAGTACCTGGTTATGCCTTTTGGGTTGTCCAATGCCCCTGCCGTTTTTCAGGCACTAGTCAATGATGTCCTTCGGGACATGTTGAATCGGTTTGTTTTTGTCTATCTGGATGATATCCTGATTTTTTCAGAGTCCTCCCAGGAACACGAACTGCATGTGCGCCAGGTGTTGCAAAGGTTGTTGGAGAACAAACTGTTTGTGAAGATGGAGAAATGTGAATTTCATGTGTCTGAGACCTCTTTTTTGGGTTACATAATAGCTCAGGGGAGTTGCGGATGGACCCAGCTAAGATCTCTGCTGTCACGGACTGGCCAGCCCCCTCCACCCGCAAGCAACTTCCAACGATTCCTGGGGTTTGCGAACTTCTACAGGAGGTTCATCAAGGACTACAGCCGCATTGCGGCGCCACTCACCGCTCTCACCTCCATCGCACGACCGTTCGCTTGGAATGAAGGGGGCGAAGCAGCGTTTGAAGAACTGAAACATCGCTTCGCCTCGGCTCCCATTCTGATGCAGCCGGACCCCGACCGCCAGTTTGTCGTGGAGGTGGATGCATCCGACACTGGGGTAGGTGCGGTGTTGTCACAACGTTCACCGGAAGATAACAAACTGCATCCCTGTGCTTTCCTTTCATGGAAACTTTCTCAGGCAGAGAGGAATTATGATGTTGGCAATCGTGAACTGCTCGCCGTGAAGCTGGCTCTCGAAGAGTGGCGGCATTGGCTGAAGGGGGCGGAACAACCCTTCATCGTTTGGACGGATCATCAGAATCTGGCATACATCCAGTCAGCGAAGCAGCTCAACCCCCGTCAAGCCAGGTGGGCACTATTTTTTGGTAGATTCAATTTTTCTCTGTCTTACCGTCCTGGGTCACGCAACGTCAAGCCTGACGCCCTGTCTCGTGTTTTTTCTGCTGTTGATACTGGTAGTAACCCTGAACCCATCTTGCCTCCTACCTGCAGTATTGCGGCCATTACATGTGACATCGAAGGGATTGTTAGACAGGCTCAACATCATCAAGCTGACCCTGGGAGCGGTCCTCCCTAACCGGTTGTTTGTCCCTGAGTCTGTTCGCTCCCAGGTACTTCAGTGGGCTCACTCGTCTCCCCTTACCTGTCACCCTGGAGTTACTCGGACCCTTGACTTTGTGCGACGGAAGTTCTGGTGGCCCAGGATGGAGGCGGACACTCGAGCCTTCATTGCTGCTTGTACGGTATGTGCACGTAGTAAGAACTCCACCCAGGCCAGCGCTGGTCATCTAAGACCTCTGCCTATACCCAGCCGGCCCTGGTCCCACATTGCCTTGGATTTTGTCACTGGACTTCCCCCTCGTCTGGAAAGACTGTCATTCTTACTGTGATTGATCGTTTTTCTAAGTTTGCTCATTTTTTGGCCCTACCTAAACTGCCCACTGCCAGAGAAACGGCTGATATTTTGGTTGAACATGTGTTCCGCTCTCATGGTCTACCCACGGATATTGTCTCTGACAGGGGTCCCCAGTTTGTCTCCCAGGTTTGGAAGGCTTTCTGTAAAGCTTTGGGCATTACATCCAGCCTGTCCTCTGGATATCACCCCCAGACCAACGGGCAAGCCGAGAGAGCGAACCAGGAGATGGAGACTACTCTCCGCTGTGTCACAGGGTCTAACCCTGGGTCATGGAGCTCCATGCTCCCCTGGGTGGAATATGCTCATAACACCTTGACTAACGCTTCCTCTGGGTTGTCTCCCTTTCTGTGTGCTCTGGGTTATCAACCTCCCCTGTTCCCTTCTCAAGAGAGGGAACTGGCGGTACCCTCGGTGCAGTCCCACATGCGCCGCTGCTTCAAGGTCTGGAGGAAGGCCAGGGTAGCTCTGTCCCGAGCTTCGGGCGTACATGCAGAGGCAAGCCAACCGTCACCGGTCCCAGGCTCCCGGTTACTCTCCTGGTCAAGAGGTATGGCTTAAATCACGTGACCTTCCATTGAAAGTGGAGTCTAAGAAGATGGCGCCTCGTTTTATAGGACCGTTCAAGATACTGTCTATTGTTAACCCCTGCGCAGTTAAGCTACAGCTTCCTGCCTCCCTACGGGTTCATTCCACCTTTCATGTTTCCCAGATTAAGCCTGTGTCGGTTAGCCCTCTGTGCCCGCCCTCTCGTCCCCCTCCTCCGCCCAGGATCGTGGGTGGGGGTCCGGTCTACACTGTCCGGCGACTTCTGGATGTTCGCCGCCGGGGTCGTGGTTTCCAGTACCTGGTGGATTGGGAGGGTTATGGTCCTGAGGAACGTTCCTGGGTGCCCAGGAGCTTCATTGTGGATCCTGCTCTGGTCCGTGAGTTTCATAGGTTACATCCTGATAAACCCTGTCGGTCGCCAGGTGGCGTCCGTAGAGGGGGGTACTGTTAGGCCTACTGCTGCTAGGTAGCTCTCTCTCTGCTCTCCCCCTCCCCTCTGTCTGTCCTTGATTGCAGGAGTGAAGTCTGGTGTGCGGGAGTCAGGGTTCCAGCTGCAGCTCATTCACCATAATCACCTCAGCCTTTAAGACCCGGTCAAACTTTCCACTCATCGTCAGATCATAGTCAAGACGACCATGTTAGTCTCGCTGCCGACTCAACCTGTTTGTTTTCGCTCTTTGTGTTTTTGGCCTGTTCTATTTACTTTTCTCCTGTGCCACAGATTATGGGAACCTGACTTCTGCCTCCGCTTCACTCCTGCCACCACCATCCTGCTCCCCACTACCGGACCTCCCTTTTGGACTCACCACGGACACTAGGACATTACGGTACCACACCTGCCCTGACCTGGATCTGTTACCCTCCCTGTAACCTGGACTTACTCTTCCCCTATTATTGGAAACCTGGACTTTTTGAACATTGTAAATAAACCTGTTAAACCTTCTCTGGCTTGGTGTACTTGTCTGCATTTGGGTTCTAATCCAGTTAAATCATGACACACCATCTATAGCATGACTATGCCCAGCCTTAGCTACACTACCATCTGTAGCATGACTAGGCCCAGCCACTGCTGCCTGGGATCTCATGGCCCCCTGCACGTTGACCTTGATTTCCATGAAACCATGCCGTAACGACAGCGTCTCCTCTGCACTAGGCTGCGAAGCCATCACGCACACCACACCGTTCAAAACCCCCAGGAAACTAAACCTCTGTCCTCTTCCTCCCTAACTGTGAAAAAAAAAACAGTGGGTACCGCTAAAACAAACAGTGCATTAACCCTCCACCATAGAAAATAAAAATTGAAGGAAAAAGACCAAGGAAAGAATCAAGAAAATAAGTTAGGACAGAGCCCTCCACACCGAACACTCAAACTCCAAAAAACTCCCAGCATGCACTGAGAGAGAGAGAGTGAGAGAGAGAGAGAGAGAGAGAGAGAGAGAGTGAGAGAGAGAGAGAGAGAGAGAGAGAGAGAGAGAAGAGAGAGAGAGAGGGGGAGAGAGAGAGAGAGAGAGAGACAGAGAGAGTACTAGATGAGCTGGTCGTTGTGTAGAGTAGTAGTAATACATGACTAGAGGTGGCACACACTCCACGTAAACAAACCCAATTAAGTCAACATAATTGCTTTGCATAAACTGAATAAACAACATTTCCATCCACCCGTTCGCTCACCCGCCCACACACACACACTAACACTCACATACACAGAGAAACATACACACGCATTAACATTATAACACACACACACATACACACTTTAATAATGTTTACATACTGCTTTACTCATCTCATATGTATATACTGTATTCTATTCTACTGTATTTTAGTCAATGCCACTCCGACATTGCTCGTTCTAATATTTATATATTTCTTAATTGCATTCTTTAACTTTTAGATTTGTGTGTATTGTTGTGAATTGTTAGATATTACTGCACTGTTGGAGCTAGGAACACAAACATTTCGCTACACCCACAATAACATCTGCTAAATATGTGTATGTGACCAATACAATTTGATTTGATTTGATTTGACACAAACACCACCAGAGTGGCTCCAGCAAGAGAGAATATTCTATTAGTGAGTGTGTCACCCTGTTCCCGGGGAGGAGAGGAGACAGGGCTGAAATCTCACTGCAGCGCTAACACTAAAATAACACACCGCTCTGCTCAGCCTCAGCCTCCACCACACCAACAGCTGGGAGCCTCAGAAGACCAGCCAGAGGAAGACATGTGGAGGATATAAGAGAGGGGGCATAAAGAATCTTGTCCCCTGTCCTCAGAGGGCTGATGGGGGAAGATGGTGGAAGAGCAGGGTGGCCAGGCTCCAGCCCTAATGTGGCTAACCACATTGGGCACATGTTTCCGGAAGGGGGCTTTTGGCTGTTGCAGTAGTGTGTGTGTGTGTGTGTGTGTGTGTGTGTGTGTGTGTCTGAGGGATGTTGGCTGGGAAGGGGGCAGGGTGGTGTGTGTGTGTCTGTAAGGGCTACAATTGTCACATCATGTTTGAGTGGGTTGCAGGGTGGTATGTGTGTGTCTGTAGGAGGGCATGCGTACTGAGCAGCCCTCTCCACATCCCCATGTAGATGAAGATCAGAAGAGATTAATAGAGAGAGCAAGAGAAAGGAGGAGGGAGGACAACACCCTATGGAGAAACATGAGGAGAAGAGGAGAGAGGAGGAGGAGGAGGAGAAGGAGGAGGAGGAGGAGGAGGAGGAGGAGGAGGAGGAGGGAGGACAACACCATATGGAGAAACATGAGGAGAAGAGGAGAGAGGAGGAGGAGGAGGAGAAGGAGGGAGGACAACACCCTATGGAGAAACATGAGGAGAAGAGGAGAGAGGAGGAGGAGGAGGAGAAGGAGGGAGGACAATACCCTATGGAGAAACATGAGGAGAAGAGGAGAGAGGAGGAGGAGGAGGAGAAGGAGGGAGGACAACACCCTATGGAGAAACATGAGGAGAAGAGGAGAGAGGAGGAGGAGGAGGAGAAGGAGGAGGAGGAGGAGGAGGAGGAGGAGGAGGAGGAGGAGGAGGGAGGACAACACCATATGGAGAAACATGAGGAGAAGAGGAGCGAGGAGGAGGAGGAGGAGGAGGGAGGACAACACCCTATGGAGAAACATGAGGAGAAGAGGAGAGAGGAGGAGGAGGAGGAGAAGGAGGGAGGACAACACCCTATGGAGAAACATGAGGAGAAGAGGAGAGAGGAGGAGGAGGAGAAGGAGGGAGGACAACACCCTATGGAGAAACATGAGGAGAAGAGGAGAGAGGAGGAGGAGGAGGAGAAGGAGGGAGGACAACACCCTATGGAGAAACATGAGGAGAAGAGGGAGAGAGGAGGAGGAGGAGGAGAAGGAGGGAGGACAACACCCTATGGAGAAACATGAGGAGAAGAGGAGAGAGGAGGAGGAGGAGGAGGAGGAGGAGGAGGAGGAGGGAGGACAACACCATATGGAGAAAAATGAGGAGAAGAGGAGAGAGGAGGAGGAGGAGGGGGAGGAGGGAGGACAACACCCTATGGAGAAAAATGAGGAGAAGAGGAGAGAGGAGGAGGAGGAGGAGGAGGAGGAGGAGGAGGAGGAGGAGGAGGAGGGAGGACAACACCCTATGGAGAAACATGAGGAGAAGAGGAGAGAGGAGGAGGAGGAGGAGGAGGAGGAGGAGGAGGGAGGACAACACCCTATGGAGAAAAATGAGGAGAAGAGGAGAGAGGAGGAGGAGGAGGAGGAGGAGGAGGAGGAGGAGGAGGGAGGACAACACCCTATGGAGAAAAATGAGGAGAAGAGGAGAGAGGAGGAGGAGGAGGAGGAGGGAGGACAACACCCTATGGAGAAAAATGAGGAGAAGAGGAGAGAGGAGGAGGAGGAGGAGGAGGAGGAGGAGGAGGAGGAGGAGGGAGGACAACACCCTATGGAGAAAAATGAGGAGAAGAGGAGAGAGGAGGAGGAGGAGGAGGAGGAGGGAGGACAACACCCTATGGAGAAAAATGAGGAGAAGAGGAGAGAGGAGGAGGAGGAGGAGGAGGAGGGAGGACAACACCCTATGGAGAAACATGAGGAGAAGAGGAGAGAGGAGGAGGAGGAGGAGGAGGAGGGAGGACAACACCCTATGGAGAAAAATGAGGAGAAGAGGAGAGAGGGGGAGGAGGAGGAGGAGGAGTAGAGTATAGTAGGGAAATGAGAAAATGTGAGGAAGAGTGAGGAAGAGGAGAGAAAGAAGAATCGGGCAGGAGCAATGGAATTCACTACCACAAATCACTTCCTCTCCTCACTTTTCCTCTCCCCCTCTCCTCTATTCTCTCTTCTCCTCCAAAATGTTAATGAGCTCCATTGAATGATTAGCTATGGATAAAACAAACAGACAGTCCAGAAGGCCTGGCAGCACATTTAAGACTGAGTCTGATTAATAATCCAACGATCAGGAGGCTCCTCGTCCGCCTACCTCAGCTCAGTGCTGCCTCCGCTGCAGAGAGAAGCAGGTTTAAATGTCAGCAGGCTTTACCTTAATCCCACATCCCTCTGCCTCTCCAACACAGCATCTTTATTCCCAATGACTGGCAACATTAGGGTGTTTGTTCACATGTCTGCTAGTGCTAACCCAAAGTGACTAGAGCATGTGGTGGGTATCTTGAAAGACGTGACGGTTGGAGCCTTCTCTCCACAACAGGAGTAATTCTGTATTTGTACTGGCGCTAGGAATGGAATACGTGTTGGGGGTTGGATGTTGGGGGTGGGGGGGTAAGGGTGAAGGAAGTCCCACAGGTGCTCCAGAACACAATTAACATTTCTGTCAATCAGGCACAGCACAACGGCTGGCTTGCTATCCCACTCCCTCTCCCTCTACTCTCTCAAACACCACAGTGAGCAATTTACACCTCCACTATATCCCTCACTGAGGATCTAGTTACTCAAAGACCAGGAGCATCCTCAGGATCACACACACACGCATGGAAACAGACACAGTGTCAATTAAAAGCCTTAATGAAGTTTATGGATGAAATAAAGAGTATGGGTATGCTGTACTAAATGACTGCAAAAGCTAGAGAGGAAATGACTGCTTGTTTGAAAACCCACCACTACTTTAGAAGAAGAGTAAGAACAGTAAGATATCCTGGGTGAGAGCGTGGTTCATGACTAAAATAAAATAATTGTAATTTCCATTTTAAAACATTTAACAAGTACAGTCATTTTATACAAAGTGAGAGGCCGAAAGCAATGGAGAGATCATGCTAGTGCCAAAACACCAAAAACGTGAAACTATTCCTCTGCTAGGATTGTAAGGGCAATGCAAGACGCTTTGAAGACAGGGGTTTCATCTTTGAAGCTTCTTTTGAAGGGTTTAAATCGCAAATGCCATTGAAGAGTTCAAAGGCGTACAAGAGTACTCGTGGACATATTCCTCTCTGTTTTTCAGGGTTGCCAATATTAAGCCTCTGAGTGCGCAGCGCATCCCATGCAGATTCACCGTCAGCTTGGTCTCACTGAGAAAATAAAAGCACTTTAATTGATGATGAAAGGGAGGCACACACATGCACACACACACAGAGTTGGATAAGCAGAAGCCATTCTGAGTAAGTTAATGAATAGCACTGAGTGCTACTGGACTGACAGCAGACTAAGGAGAAGGGTAGCATCTCAGGCTGGTGAATACACCCTGCAGGCTAGGACACACACAGGCAAGGTAACGCTAGTGTGTCTTTGGGGGCCGTAAGCTGTAAACAGTGGGTTGCAATAATGGTGGTTTATATCTCAATGAGCATAAGTCAACGATTTTCCAGCCTGGGGATACCAGCTAACGTGAGTTACTGCTCCCTGTAGGGGACAGGGGAATGTGCTGGGGTGGAGAAACACTCTCCCATGGACCTCATTACCAAGCTAACTCTGAGCTAGGCTGAGCTGGGCTGGGCTGAGCTGGGGAAGGTACGGCAAGGAGAGTAAAGTGCAGCTTTAGCTAAAAGAGAGAGAGAGAGCCTGCTGCAGGAACATAATTGCGCACACTGCTCCAGGTCCCACTCAGCCAGTCAGCCCAGCGCAGAATGGGATTTCACTAAACATCTGACACAGCAAGCTAGCATTTTGATTCTCCTTTTAACAGGCAGGCTATCCAGCGGCTGCAGTCAGAGCAGTTTCACTTTGTACTGTACCAACCATCAGGAGGCCAAGCGCCCCAAGACCAGGGGGGTGTGGAGAAAGGGAGAGAGAGAAAAGACAGGAGGTAGGAAGATAGAAGTATGTGAAGGACAGGAGAAGAGGGGGATTCAGTGGAAGGTGTGCCCCAGTCCTATGCTGCCTCGGGAGAGGGACAGAGGGACAGCAGAGGCAGTGTTCCACACAAACAGCCACTGAGGGACTGGCCCGCCTGGAATTACCACTGGAAGTACACTCACTAACGCTGCACCGCGCTGTGAGTTCCCCAACTAAAACACAGTCATTTGGGCTAACTTTCACATCCCTAGCAAATCTGTAGTGCAATGTTTTGCGGTTGTATTTTTGGTTTCTTCCTTGGAGCATTTACTGTATCAGAATAGCAATACGCTTCTGGTATGACTGATTGAGCCAACATGGATGCCCAGTTGCATCTCACATTGGTTCAATTATGACCTTTAACTTGATCTTTCCAGACCTCACAGAACCCAGTCTGTCAACATCGTCATTACTGCCTATGCTAAACCTTATGATTAACAATAATGTGAATGGCTCAGAGGTGTACCCAATGCCAGACCCAACAGGCCTGCACTCTTCCTCCTCCCTCTCCCTCCCTCTCCCTCCATCCGTAGACGCTCTCTCTCTCAATCCGTGACTCGCCCTGACCTTTCGGCGCTCCTCTAGTCCTGGAAGCACTTCAAGCGGGCGCAGATAAACAGCTTACTCTCCAAGCGCTCGCCAGAAAGCTTAAATCACGTCTTTTACAGAAAATAGAGAGGAGGAGGCTGGGGGGAGGAGAGGGGTGAGGGGGGCCATGGCAATGCTAAATGGACCTTGATGGACCTTGGAGGAGAATGAGAGAAAGGGAGACAAGCGTTTGTTGTGATTTTCTATGACAGGCAGCTCAAGCAGTGTTGTGCCATCAGGGAGTGAGGATGTGGTCTGAGTCCATTAGTAGCAGTACAAGAATAAGTGGATCTACTCCAGGCCTCATAGAAAACCACACACAGACAGGCACACACACACAACCAGGGTCATGCCTACAACAACAATGAATACAATACAAATCATCATCCTACTATATTCCCTATGTAGTACAACCCACTGTTTCCTGGTACTACAGCCTAAAAGGTCAAAGGGCAGTCTCATCATTTGGTCCTGAGGCCCGACACATACACTACCGTTCAAAAGTTTGGGGTCATTTAGAAATGTCGCTGTTTTCGAAAGAAAAGCTATTTTTTTGTCCATTAAAATAACATAAAATTGATCAGAAATACAGTGTAGACAATGTTAATGTTGTAAATGGCTATTGTGGCTATGAAAACGGCTGATTTGAAAAGCGTAATTGATCATTAGAAAACCCTTTTGCAATTATGTTAGCACGGCTGAAAACTGTTGTGCTGATTAAAGAAGCAATTAAACTGGCCTTCTTGAGACTAGTTGAGTATCTGGAGCATCAGCAATTGTGGGTTCGATTACAGGCTCAAAATGGCCAGAAACAAATACGTTTCTTCTGAAACTCATCAGTCTATTATTGTTCTGAGAAATGAAGGCTATTCCATGCGAAAAAACACCAGTCTCAACGTCAACAGTGAAGAGGCGACTCCGGGATGCTGACCTTCTAGGCAGAGTTGCAAAGAAAAAGTAATATCTCATACTGGCCAATAAAAAGAAAATATTAAGATGGGCAGTCTGAGATATTTCTTTTTCTTTGCAACTCTGCCTAGAAGGTCAGCATCCCGGAGTTGCCTCTTCACTGTTGACATTGAGACTGGTGTTTTGCGGGTACTATTTAATGAAGCTGCCAGTTGAGGACCTGTGAGGCATCTGTTTCTCAAACTAGACACTCTAATGTATTTGTCCTCTTGCTCAGTTGTGCACCGGGGCCTCTCACTCCTTTTTCTATTCTGGTTAGAGCCAGTTTGCGCTGTTCTGTGAAGGGAGTAGTACACAGCGTTGTACGAGATCTTCAGTTTCTTGGCAATTTCTCGCATGGAATAGTCTTCATTTCTCAGAACAAGAATAGACTGACGAGTTTCAGAAGAAACGTATTTGTTTCTGGCCATTTTGATCCTGTAATCCACAATTGCTGATGCTCCAGATACTCAACTAGTCTCAAGAAGGCCATTTTAATTGTTTCTTTAATCAGTACAACAGTTTTCAGCTGTGCTAACATAATTTAAAAAAGGGTTTTCTAATGATCAATTAGCCTTTTAAAATGATAAACTTGGATTAGCAAACACAATGTGCCATTGGAACACAGGACTGATGGTTGCTGATAATTGGCCTCTGTACGCCTATGTAGATATTCCATTAAAAAATCAGCCATTTCCAGCTACAATAGCCATTTACAACATTAACAATGTCTACACTGTATTTCTGATCAATTTGATGTTATTTTAATGGACAAAAAAATTGCTTTTCTTTCAAAAACAAGGACATTTCTAAGTGACCCCAAACTTTTGAACGGTAGTGTACATGGTAACATCTCCATTGTGATCAGAACTAACAGGAAGTAACAGCATGGAGAAAGGCCATATCGCCCTAAAATGGTATGTCAATGGGGTGGACACACTGTCTGTCAAGCATCAAAGCTAATAGAATCAAAGAGAGAGAAAGGGATGAGGGATCACTAGAATCAAAGAGAGAGGATGAGGGATCACTAGAATCAAAGAGAGAGGATGAGGGATCACTAGTTGCATCACTACTCTGATCACTCCTCTGGTTTGACTAGAGACTGTGAGAGAGAGGCTTTGATAACCAGCAGTACACAGAGATAGAGGTATTGTTGAGTGACTCTAGCAAAGCCCAACAGCCTCTCCTCCTCCTCTCCCTTCACAGCGTACTGAGCGTGCTCAGAGCGACTGATGGATTTCCTTGGCGCACACCCCATTCTGCCTGGCATGCAGATGAGAGTAATGCTGTTTGCATCCCCAAAGACGAAAAATGTGGGGTGCTCCGAATTAGTTTAGAGACATTGGGGCTGAGCAATGTGATTTCTGCTTGACTGTCACAAATGTAGCACAACAGGAAAATCAATTTGCCGTCTGTGCCTCCTGGCTCGAGGAGAATCCAAATGCCAGGCGAACCCAGATAATGTTGTATTCCATTTGAGAAATGGCAAGGAGAGAGAGAGAGAGAGAGAGAGAGAGAGAGAGAGAGAGAGAGAGAGAGAGAGAGAGAGAGAGAGAGAGAGAGAGAGAGAGGAGGATGAATGAAGAGTGTTAGGCTGAGTGAACCAGAGGCTTTCTACGACTCCAAGATAAATATATGTCAGTTTGTAGGGTTGGGAGTTACCAGGGACCTCACGATACCATATTATCATCATACTTAGGTGCCAATACGATATGTATTACGATTCTCACTATTCTCACAATTCTATATGCATTGCAATTTGATGTTCCAAACATATTGCTCACTATATGTCTGCTGTAGAGAGACAAGAGAGAGCCATAAGAAAATGTGTTTTGGTCAGTAATGGAAATAAAAGTGCTGAAAACATGTTGGCTCACTATTTAAAAAAGAAGATGGAAAACAAGCTATAGGATGAAAAATACCGGAGTTTTGGCTCAGATACAGCCGACTAGCGCCAGCTAACGTTTTTTAAAAAACAAATCGATACAAAGTATCGATATAATATAATCACAAAAAATATTGCGATATGTAACTGTAGAGATTTGTCTATGACTATCTGTTTGTAGGCCTGATCTTCTCTTAGGCTGCTGACACACCTCTCTGTATCGTCTGTTACTGGGAGGCTGTTAGTGTGTGTGTCTGTGAAATGAATGTGTAGTGTTTGTGTGCATCTACAGTATAGTGTGAGTGCCAGTGTATGTGTGTGCGAGCATGTGTATTTGGTGTGTGCTGTATGTACACTGTCAGTCAATATGTGTGTGTGTGTGTGTGTGTGCCGTCTGATAGTGAGTGTGTGTGTGTGTGACAGTGTTTATAGTGTGTGTGTGTGAGCATGTGTGAGACAGCCAGGTGAAAGGCTGACAATGTGGAATTGCTCTCCTCTGACTGTTGTCAGTGTTGACAGGTGTCCCGTGAGCACTTGGCCATGTGACGTGCGTCGCCTCGGTAACCGAGGCAGGCATGACAGCTGCCGTCTGAAGGCAATAAACCACAGCCACGGTCACAACATGGTCACAGTACGGTGGTGTCACGGTCAGAACCTTAATGTGGTGCTGGTGCAGACTTGACCAGTGACAATGCCACAGACTTGACCCTGCCACTCTTTATGGAAGAGTGACGAATGGACTCAGAGACAACGCCTAGGGACAGCTAGTGAGCCTCATACGCACAGAGGCAAAAATATAATATTTGTATGTTTAGAAAGGAAGCAGGTTGAAGGCAAGATAAATCACACAACTCTCATGACCTGCTAATAAGTAAACAGTAATCAATCCTTCATATCATAGCAACATTAGTTCTCATTGTTTCTCCCTCTCATATGCCTGGTGTTGGTATTTCTCATTAGAAGTGATGGTATAAACTACAGCTGGTAAACCCTAGCAGCTGTTACCAGACTATGATCCTCTCTCTATGAGGATGTGTTTTGCTTGATGGGAGAATATTTATAGATACTCTATTAATCACACCCGTCCCTCCGATGAGATCTGTTCACGTCGGGAGCGGCTGTCCTGCTTTTTCATTAGTGTCAATCACTCGGATCAACCCGCCGGCCTCAGGAGCTCACTCAAGCATTTGTCCCGCCTCGTCAGCGTGATTGACAGGTCTACGAGCCGCTGACATGCCGGTCAGGCGTTTATCAGGAAGAGCAGCGGAGGCTGTGGTTGGATGGGGAGGGGAAGGCAGTCAGAGCCACGTCTCATAGCCGTGTGTCACTCTGGCCTGTCCAACACACTCCCATTCATTACCTCACTGTTTATCTAAACGCTCAGCCATTCCTCTAGGGAGGAACAGCCCTGAATCCTCACACACACACATCTGCTATTGTCTTATTTTGGCTTCCTGTTTTGATAGGAAGAATACAGAGGCCAACAGCAGCCATCTGTATCTGTGCATCTAAAATGTTTTTCAAAATAAATGAAAAATTATTTCCAATAGAAAGGAGACAATGAGACTCCGAATGGCGCAGTGTTCTAAGGCACTGCATCGCAGTGCTGAGGCGCCACTACAGCCTGCACCGTCCGGGTTAGGGGAGGGTTTGGCCGGGGGGCTTTCCTTGGCTCATTGCGCTCTAGCGCCAAGTTGACTTCTGTCGTCAGTCAAATGGCGTTTCCTCCGACACATTGGTGCGGCTGACTTCCGGGTTAAGCGGTGTGTTAAGAAGTAGGTGGCCAGGTGGGTCATGTTTTGGAGGATGCATGTCTCAACCTTTGCTTCTCCCGAGCCCATTGAGGAGGAGCGATGAGACAAGGTTGTAACTAGTAATTGGAGAAAATGGGGTAAAAACTACAACAAGAAAAATAAAGGGGACAATGGAAACTACATTGGTCATCTTGACATGGATATTGCTGTAGTTCTGACCATGTTTCTAATCATTTCCCTGAACACAACAAGGTGTCATAATACCTGAACCGGATACTTGAACAGACATATCAGAGGAGTGTTATAGAAAGAAAGAGAGTCAATCACCAGTATGAGGGTTTTTGATTATTTTGTGAAATTATTTGCCTTAGGAACCCTGTTGGCTTACCTGGTGCTGTGGTTGGGCCGCTGACTGGGGAGATGGGGCCAGAGCCGGAACGTGATTGGTTGGAGCCCACAGGGGACCCAACAGGAGAGGATGATGGGCCGCTGCCCTGACCAGACAGGTGGGGTGACGCGTGGGGTGAGAAGGGTGACTGGGCTGGGTTACTCTGCTCCCCCTGGCTACTGGTGGAGCCTGTAGCACTGATGTCTGAACTGTGACCAGCCTCTGTACCTGTAGGGAGGTCATCTATGGAGCCAGACAGGTCCTGGAACAGAGAAAGAGAGAGACAGGGGAGATGGTGAGCGAAGAAAGGGAAACATACTATCGCAATAAAGCGAGAGAGTTGCACTAGGTATGCTGTGGATTACAACACAGTAATACATGACCCACAAAGCCCAACAATACTACTATACAATACTCTCACAATAGAGCACATCACTATACTGCAACTATACTGAAAGCAGTAGAGTGCCTAGCTGGTGCAGGTCAGACAGTCTGTTCTGTGTGATGTGTAATGGGCCAGTATTCAAGGCTGAGCTTATGTTACACACATCCCCTGTGGGGGGAGAGAGGAGAGAGGGAGCTAGGAGGGACGGGAGGACAGGGGGCATTGACTGGCTGAGGGTGTTCTGAACGCTTTCTAGGGAATCCCCTATGAATGCCGACAGACTGAATGATAGTCTTATAAAAGAGGAGATTGAAGGGAGAGAGAGATAGTCCAGGTGTTGTGTGTGATGTCTGCATCTTAATCACACATCCCCACAGTTCTCCAGCTGCACTGCGGGAGGCCACCCACCACTGACACCCCTGGTGCCTGATGGGATATGTGGGCCACACAGCAGGTGAGGCACCTATAATAATAATAATAATTTGGTGGGTGCTTATATTTCTCCTATTTCAGTGAATTGGAAATCTTTTTGCATATCCCACTCTCCCTACGGCACCCTCAGAGTGGGGTCACAGCCAGGGTCTGACATTATCAACAGTGAACCTGGAGCAATTAGGGTTAAGCACCTTACTGAAGGGCACATCGCCATGTCAGCTCGGGGATGCGAACTAGCAACCTTTCAATTACTGGCCCAATAATGTAACCGCTAGGCTACCTGCCTCTCTCTAGGCTACCTGCCTCTCTCTAGGCTACCTGCCTCTCTCTAGGCTACGCTCTCTTAGGCTACCTGCCTCTTTAGGCTACGCTTCTACCTGTCTTATGGCACCGCCTGGCTACGCCTGGCTACTGCTCTCTCAGGCTACCTGCCTCTCTCTAGCTACCTGCCTCTCTCTAGGCTACCTGCCTCTCTCTAGGCTACCTGCCTCTCTCTAGGCTACCTGCCTCTCTCTAGGCTACCTGCCTCTCTCTAGGCTACCTGCCTCTCTCTAGGCTACCTGCCTCTCTCTAGGCTACCTGCTGTAGCTAGCTATCTGTCTGGCTATCTGTCTGTCTTTCTGTCCACTCCCCACCGTCAGTCAGGCCCCACATAATCTCTCCCCAGCCACCTCCATGACCCTTTACCTAACCCTCTCTACAGCCACCAAAGGCCTGTCCTGTGTCTCCTAAAATGGCCATAGTGAAAATACTGGATCAAAGCTGAAGATGAAACCAACTACCAATGTGGTTCTTTCACCAGTATGGTATGTATTTTTGTGATCTATTATTTACTGAAGCATTACATGTTGAGTGTTATGGTATATTGTCCAGATGAATAATATTGTTTCTAAAATGAGCACCAATAAGCAGGTTTTGTGGTGATAAACAGTGATAAATGACTGTCTTGTTGTTCATGTATCCTCTGTGGTGGAACAGGCTTTTATTTTCGTCATGCCTCCGTGGCTGCCCACCCACCCGGTCTGCCTGCTCTGCTCTGCCAGGCTGTCTCAGTCTGTCACATGGCATCATCTGCCTGTACTCGATCAGCCCAGCACACACAGGCCTCTCTCTCTTTCTCTCTCCCTCTTCCCTCTCTCTCTGTTAGCAGTGTCACTCGCTGTCCCAACCAATCATCTCCACTGAGCTGGATGATGTCATAGGCTGTCTCAACCAATCAGCTGAGCTATTTTTCTGAGCAGGCAGTCACAGGTCACCGCAAGTGTGTGTCATTTGACACAGTGGGGTCCTGCAAAGAGGGAAACCATGGTGACGTATTTCTAAACAGGCGAATCCAGTGTGACATCCACCAGATTGTTAACCTGAGAGCCAATTAAAAAAGCACTGTGAATAATTACATGACCCACTAGTCGCGAGTTCTCCAATAACCATTGGGCAGAAAAGGACATCATTAATTTGGAGGATTTGAGGATTGACCTGTTTGGATTAGACTCATGCTTGACCACATCTAAACAGTGTTGTGACTGAGAGAGCCCAGGGAATAAGACAAAGCTCTTCCACAGATCTAACAGTGAAGAAGCCCAGCTGCTGCTCTCTCCACAGTGATATTTACAGCAGCAAACAGCCAGCCCAGCCAAATACCCAACGAGCTAGCTTGGGCCCTTTCTAAAGTGGCCCAAATCTAATTTGTTTGCCTCTGTGCTGCAAATTGCTCTGTGCATTGAGTCTCCAAATAGCTGTCAACTACTCCCAGTTGGCATCTTGTATCACTTAATGCGCTTCTGAAGCATGTAATTGTCATAATAAGAAAAATATTGAGGTGATAACAACCACTTATGTTGAGATGGCCAGACCCCCACGTAGCCTCCTATCTAGACGCTTCACAATACGTTTGAGAGGCAGTCGTTTGTGACCCTTCACCTCAGGGGTGTTGGCGTCAGCCTCCCTCCCTCTCCCTCTCTCTCTCTGAGGCTGTCAGCCTGTCAGACTCAGACAGGCAGGGGCACAGAGGGGACAGCTGAGCCAACACACACAGTAGAAACACAAACACAAACACACTCATGGAAACACACACACACAAACACACTCATAGAAACACACACACACACAAACACACTCATAGAAACACACACACACTCATAGAAACACACACACATGCACATGTACACACAAGCATGCATGCACACATACACACACACTTGTAAACATGCACACACACACCAGACCACCAACCTATGACTGAGTGGGAGAAAAAACCCTGTCATTCCCACTGACCCAATGGGCGTCCCCCCTGAGCAGGCAGAGATGTGTATTAATGAGTCCCCCCCTGAGCGGGCAGAGATGTGTATTAATGAGGGCTGCTGGGAAGGGAAGGGAACAGGCATTGTTCCCCAGTCTCTGGTCACGCTGTCTAGACTGGGAGGAGTCAGACACCACACCACAGCTTCCTGTCTGTGGACCAGGGGGAAAGAGAGCATTGACCCTCAAACTTCCTCACACACTTACTGCACGGCACACGCTCAAGTCTGAGATAGGGTGAACCAGCATGGCTGTATTGGGCAGGGAAGGCTTTCTTACAAGAGGCTGGGACTGTAGTTGCTGCTAAGGCTAGGTCAGAGACTGTACTGTAGCTGGCTGGGTCTGGAGCAGAGGGCCGGAGCCATACAGGGCTTGTGTTGTCAGCTCTGGTTGGTGGCTCCTGGGGCAATGCTGTCCAGCGTGTCACCTCGCTGTTGGAGGGACCAGCCACCCGCTGCCACTACAGCTTCCACCACCAGTGTCCCCCTGTCACCCTGCTGCAACCGCCCTGCCACCAGGCCAGACAGGCTAGCTGACTCAGCCAAGTCATAGTGGCACAGCAGCGGGGAGGACAGGGAGGCTGGTGGGTAGGAGGGTGAGGAATGGTGGAGGGTTTGTGCGTGGGTGGGGAGAGTTCTCTCTCTGTCTCTTTCTCTCTCTCTCTGTTTCCAGTTATTAAGACATCCTCACACAGGACATGGACAGGTTAAAAGCTGATATTCAAAGTGCGTGCAGTGACATACGAGGGGAAACTCTAATGGAGGGGAAAAGTTACATTTAATATCCGAAGATCCAAATGTTAATCACCCATGTTGCTATCAAAGGCTCAACTGCTGTACCCATTGGTATTTCAAACTGACTCAGTGGACTCGTACAGTACAGAAGGCTTATTCCTCTCTTTCCTCTGAGTAAATAGAAGGATGACAGCTGTAATTAGGTCTAATAGCTGTCTGTTGTGAGCCCTCTGGGGACTCTCTTCCTCTCTCACGGACCCACAGTCCTCGTTACTGCCTTCGGACTGCTGCGCTGCTACTGCCTCTCTCTACACTCTTACAAAAAAAGGTCCTATCTAGGATCTAAAAGGGTTCTTCGGCTGTTCCCATTGGAGAACCCTTTGAAGAACCCTTTTTGGTTGCAGGTAGAACCATTTCTACATGGAACCCAAAAGGGTTCTACCTGGAACCAAAAATGGTTCTACATGGAACCAAAAAGGGTTCTCCTATGGGGACAGTCGAAGAACCCTTTTAGAAGCCCTTTTTCTAAGAATGTACAGAGCAGTGGAAATGCTATTACACTTAAGATGTTTTTCTTCCCCAAAACGATGAGTTGAGTAAATGAAATGCCATGCAAATTATGAATTAAAATGGCATCCAAATTATGAAATGAAAAGCCATGCAAATTATTAAATGGAATGCCATGCAAATTATGAAATGCCATGCAAATTATGAAATGAAATGCCATGCAAATTATGAAATGAAATGCAAATTATTTTCTGAATGGTCAGGGAGGAAGCGGGGGAGTGGAGGGTAATGGGATGCCCCATGTAGAGAGCTCACTGTTATACCGTTCACAAGGTGCTATTAAATACCACGTACAGACAGAGTGGAACTCACAAAACGCTAACACTCCCAGCTACACAGTACAGAGCTGGCATAGGCTCAGAAAGGCAGAGGAGAGAGATGTGTACATGTGTTTGCAGGGGATAGAAACAAACTGAACGAGTGAGAGAGATGATAATGGTGATGATAATGATGAAAATGCTGATGGTGTTGGCTGTGGTGATGACAGTGATGATGATGATGATTATGATGATGATGCTGATCGTGTTGGTTGTGGTGGTGATGATGATGATGGTGGTGGTTGTGGTGGTGATGATGGTGATGATGGTGGTGGTGGTTGTGGTGGTGATGATGGTGGTGGTTGTGGTGGTGATGATGGTGATGATGCTAATGTTGTTGGTTGTGGTGGTGATGATGGTGGTGATGATGATGATGGTGGTGGTTGGGTGGTGATGATGGTGATGATGATGATGATTCAGGACTTTCCTGCTATGCCACAGACTCCAAAACCATCTGGGCATGCTGCTGACCGACAGAGCTCTCTGATCAGGAGAAGTCCCGTGTAGCTCAGTTGGTAGAGCATGGCGTTTGCAACGCCAGGGTTGTGGGTTCGTTTCCCACGGGGGGCCAGTATGAAAAATGTATGCACTCACTAACTGTAAGTCGCTCTGGATAAGAGCATCTGCTAAATGACTCAAATGTAAGTCACGATGGGCCAGACAACAGTAATTTCACTCTCCTGACTCATCAATGTCTTTTGTGTCACAGGTGGCATTGTTGGGAAGTCAGGTTCCACCCACATCTCCATGGCTGGCTGGGTGCCATGACGACATCCCAAGCAGCCCAGGGGCCTACTGCACTCAGTGCCAAGTCCTCTTCCGTCATAATGGAACATCTCTGAAAGGAGCCTCTCTGGGCCTGCCTGTCTGTGCAATAACACCAACCATTAAACCAAGACATCCAGGGACAGATCTCATCATCAGGAATTACTCCTGTCCCTGGCTATATCTCCAGATCAGGTAACATATTATATGGAACTAGGATGTGAGGGAAATGCTGTGTTTGACAGGACTATAGGACCCAATCTGAGGGACACTACTAAGTTTCAAATTACATTTATTGTATGTTCAAGCAAGTAGTTTTTCTATTTTCTTTGTCTCAAACAAAAGCGGAGAGAGAACAAACTGTTCAGGGCCTATAAAGTTGCAGGAGAGACACAGTGTCAGAAAGCACTGTGCTTTTCCATTCCGCTACAATGGCTACACCAATCACAGGCAATCTCCTGATAATACTACCGCAGCATAACGACACCAACACAGACAGGCAAAAAATACACCTCCTCTTCAGATACACTAGTAGTTCACATAATGTTTCTAGTGTTCTCATCACTTCTATAGACATACAGCATCCCCCCCCCCCCCAATGCTAAAACTAGCCCATTAGTGTTATTTGTCGTTGGGGCGATAGGCAGCTTGTGGAGTGATAACTGTCCCTCTCTAAGCCTTCAGTAATGTGGAGATAGGAAGAGAGTATGTTTGGAGGACCCGTTTGAAGCCCTATTACTCCTAAGCCTGTAAAGATGCCCAAATCTGGTGGCGCTTGTCTCCAAACCAGGGGATTAGTGTTGAGTTTCACCGTGATTCCCCCTGATAATACGACAGAGCTTGATAGAGCCGGGCCGAGCAGGACAAGCGCTTAACGCACGCTGGCCCTATTCACTTAACGCACTGCCTCATTGTCTCTCTGAACAATGATGACAATAAAGTACCCCAGCCCTCCACAGCTCAACCTTTAATCGCTGGACAAATGTTCAGGATAGTCCCTTTGAACCCTATATTGAGGTTGAAGTTGCCACCCCACAAACCCCCCGTCTAATATTGTTTTATTCCACTAAACAGTTTTTATTTAAATGTACCAGTCTTCCATTTAAAAGCGGGGCCCTTGATGAGAGCCAGGCAGGCCGTTATTGTTTGAGCTGTTGAAATGTTGTTTTTTCATTCATCACAAAGGCTCTTAACTGGTTTAATGCACAAGCAGACCATTCCCACTCCCCTCCACCCCTCCTCCCCTCCACCCCTCCTCCCCTCCACTCCTCCTCCCCTCCACCCCTTGTCCCCTCCACCCCTTGTCCCCTCCTCCCCTCCTCCCCTCCTCCCCTCCACTCCTCCTCCCCTCCACTCCTCCACCCCTCCTCCCCTCCTCCCCTCCTCCCCTCCTCCCCTCCTCCCCTCCACCCCTTGTCCCCTCCTCCCCTCCACCCCTACGCACCTATTTGTTAAGCCCTTATTGCATCTACTAATGTTTTTATTTATGGCATTCTGCTATGCCATACTCACCCCACAACCCCTCCTCCTCCCCACTCACCACAGAGAGAGAGAGAGAGAGAGAGAGAGAGAGAGAGAGAGAGAGAGAGAGAGAGAGAGAGAGAGAGAGAGAGAGAGAGGAAACTGAAAGCAAAGGGGGGAACAGAAAATAAATAAATAAAACAGCCAGATTCCTAATTTCTAATTCAACTGCTCATTCAGCTTAACCTCTCTCTCTCCTCTGCAATTAAACACCCGCCACATCCTTCACGCCGTGCCACTGCCTCCCTCCCTCCCTGCCCGCCCGCTCGCCCGCCGCACAGAGCAGCCACACGGCTAAATAATGCAGTGCATTCTGCACCGCACATCCTTTATCATCCCAAATGACATTCATTTGCATATCTCCCCAGTCAATTAGAGCGGAATAATCAGCCCATAATTGGGGGAGAGCGCCGGTAATCACCCAACCCTGGCACACCGTCAGGACCAACGGGGGGAGGGGGAAGGAGAGGGGGTGAGGGAGGAGAGGTGGGGGGACAGCCTTCACACTACAACCTAGTGTCCTATCCTACTATGCTACAGACCAGAGAACTCCTCTACTCTCACATGCCCCCGTCCGCTGTGTCTGTTGTTTTTCAAAATCTCTTACTTGAACTCCCTACCCACCAACTATCATGTGTTCTGGGTTCTTATTACAGTACTATGAACAGACATTCTCCAGATACATTAAGGTTAGCGTGCCGTACATAGGTATCTCTCCTGAGTGAGCGAGGTAGAGATAGACTGAGAGAGAGAAAGACAGAGAGAGACTGATATATATATATATATATATATATATATATATATATATATATAGAGAGAGAGAGAGAGAGAGAGAGAGAGAGAGAGAGAGAGAGAGAGAGACAGAGAGAGACAGAGAGAGACAGAGAGAGACAGAGAGAGACAGAGAGAGCGAGACAGAGAGAGAGAGCGAGAGACGTGGTGCCAGTCACTGGCCTACACACAATACCCCGTAATGTCAAAGTGGAATTATGTTTTTAGACATTTTTACAAATTAATTAAAATGAAAAGCTGAAATGTCTTGAGTGAATAAGTATTCAACCCCTTTGTTATAGCAAGCCTAAATAAGTTCTGGAGTAAAAACGTTCTTAACAAGTCACATGGTTGCATGGACTCACTCTGTGTGCAATAATAATAATATGCCATTTAGCAGACGCTTTTATCCAAAGCGACTTACAGTCATGCGTGCATCCATTTTTGTGTATGGGTGGTCCCGGGGATCGAACCCACTACCTTGACGTTACAAGCGCCGTGCTCTACCAGCTGAGCTACAGAGGACCACAATAATAGTGTTTAAGATGATTTTTGAATGACTACCTCATCTCTGTACCCCACACATACAATTATCTGTAAGGTCCCTCAGTCGAGCAGTGCATTTCAAACACAGATTCAACCACAAAGACCAGGGAGGTTTTCCAATGCCTCACAAAGAAGGGCACCTATTGGTAGATGGTGAAAAAAATAAGTATGGTGATGTTATTAATTACACTTTGGATGGTGTATCAATACACACAGTCTCTACAAAGATAAAGGTGTCCTTCCTAACTCAGTTACCGGAGAGGAAGGAAACTACTCAGGGATGTCACCATGTATTTACTCCACAATACTAACCTAATTGACAGAGTGAAAAAAAGGAAGCCTGTACTGAATAAAACATATTCTAAAACATGCATCCTATTTGCAATAAGGCACTAAAGTAAAACTGCAAAAATGTGGCAAAGAAATGAACTTTATGTCCTGAATACAAACGTTATGTTTGGGGAAAATCCAACAAAACACATTTACATTTTAGCAGACGCTCTTATCCAGAGTGACTTACAGTTCGAGAGTGCATACATGTTTTTTTTTTTCATACTGGTCCCCCATGGGAATCGAACCCACAACCCTGGCGTTGCAAGTGCAATGCTCTACCAATTGAGCTACATGGGACTACACATGTACCACTCTTCATATTTTCAAGCATGGTGGTGGCTGCATCATGTTATGGGTATGCTTGTCATTGGCAAGGACTAGGGAGTTTTTTTTTATAAAAAGAAACGGAATAAAGCTAAGCAATGGCAAAATCCTAGAGGAAAACCTGGTTCAGTCTGCTTTCCAACAGACACTGGGAGACAAATTCACCTTTTAGCAGGACAATAACCTAAAACACAAAGCCAAATATACACTGGAGTTGCTTACCAAGACGACATTGAATGTTCCTGAGTGGCCTAATTACAGTTTTGACTTAAATCGGCTTGAAAATCTATGGCATGACTTGAAAATGGCTGTCTAGCAATGATCAACAACCAACTTGACAAAGCTTGAAGAATTTTGAAAAGAATAAAGTGCAAATATTGTCCAATCCAGGTGTGCAAAGCTCTTAGAGACTCACAGCTGTAATCATTGCCAAATTTGATTCTAACATGTATTGACTCAGGGGGTGTGAATACTTATGTAAATGAGATATTTCTGTATTTCATTTTCAATACATTTGCTAATGAAATTAAAAACATATTTTCACTTTGTCATTATGGATTTTATGTGTAATTATGATTATTTTTTAATCCATTTTGAATTCAGGCTGTAACACAACAAAATGTGGAATAAATCAAGGGGTATGAATACTTTCTAAAGGCACTATACATACTGTAGTGTAAAAGAGGAACATCAGAGCCTCCTGCATCACTCTTCCTTTGTGCTCTGCTTTTCATCCCAGGCCTTGGTATTTCCTCAGCTCACTGCAGTTCAAAGCTACACAACATTACCTTCTGTGGTTTTGGGCCGCACTCACTCGCCTTTCTGAGATGAAAGGCACAATGACGCTGCGTTCGCTTCAACTTGATGGAGGAGGAGGGAAAAGAGAGAGAAATAATGAAAAGAAAGAAAAGGAAGCAAAAAAACACGGAAGGATGAGAGTTTTGATTTGTTCCGATTTAACCTCCAGAGAAAAGAGGCAATCTATTAACGTTTACCACGGCAAGGAGGCAGGAAGGTCAAATAAAGAAACACACAAAAGTATGAGTAAAAACAAAAAATAAAATAGTTTATTTGAAGATGAGACGCTACACAGACACAGACAGACAGAGGAGAGAGAGAGAGAGAGAGAGAGAGAGAGAGAGAGAGAGAGAGAGAGAGAGAGAGAGAGAGAGAGAGAGAGAGAGAGAGAGAGAGAGAGAGAGAGAGAGAGAGAGAGAGAGACAGTAGGCTGGAGATAGCGTTCACATGGCTAGACCAGGGAGGAAAACAGATTTTCCCACTTGTTTACCACCCCCTCTGTTCCTTCTTTCCTCTGCCTCAGAGATCCCCTCATTCCCTGGTTGACAACCCTCTCTCTGCGTTATGCATCACTGTCAAACTGACATTGATAAAAATGAGGGCTGCTGCAGCTGATTGGATTGGTGCGATGCAAACGCATCCCTGTCTGGTGTGATTGGACATGCCTGCTGTCAGAGTGGCTTCCTCGGTCATCCATCAGCGCTGCCTGGCCGCAGACCGAGCCGATCGATACACGATTGGTGGATTGGTGAGAGATATCGCGTTGTGACCTGCCTGCATATCATCATAAATACGGCTAACTGGGCCTGGCTGACTGGCTTCAAATATCTATTGGCTCATTGTCCAGAGCCCAGAGAGGGAGCTGCTGTCTACATTAAGCTTGATGTGTTATACACATGCACACACACACGCACACACACACACACGCACACATGTTGTGCCATACACAGGCACAGACAGACAGATACATATGCAGGCAGAGAATTGAGAGGAAGACAATGTAGAAACTGCAGGAGTTTAGCGACAAAGGAAAAAGCGAGGGTAATTCATCATCCCTTCACAACAGACAGTGTGACTGACTATCCAGGACCAGGAAACTAAAGTTCCCCATAATTGGAGATGTTTTGTTTTCATTTCCAACTATTCTTTCTTGTTTTTCTCCCAATTACTTGCTGTTTCTTTTCAAGGATGCACTCTCCCCTCCTTTCTCTCTTCCCTGCTCCCTCTCTCCCCTCTGTTTCTTTCATTAGAACAATTCACCACGGGTTACCCCTAGCCTAAACCTCAAATTGAGAAAAAGAGAGAGTGACAGAGAGTGACAGAGAGTGAGAGAGTGACAAAGAGTGACAGAGAAAATATAGAAGGAAAACACCCCAAAGTCTTCCACTGCATTTGAGAGACAGACAGACAGACAGAGAGACAGACAGACAGAGAGAGACTTTGCTCCCCAGCATTTCCTCCTGAGGAAATATCTCATTTGTGGGGATTCTGTTGACGTAAGTAGAAGAGGAGGAGAGGAGGGGAAAGAGGAGAGGGAAATGGGGAGCGCGGGAGAGAGAGAAGGCTCTGAGGGCCTATGCCAAGCGGCCTCCTGCCCACCGTATGCCTCTCCTTCATTAACTATGCACAAGACAAACTGCTGACACAAAGTCACAGAGCCCACAGCCAGATGCTTCTGGGTGAGGAAGGAGGGGCCTATTCCTCCATTGCTCCATCCCTCTATCGACATGCAGGAGCCACCCTCCCTCCCCTCTTCCTCCTGTTTTTACAATTACTATTACGCAGCAGCATTCATCCCCAGCAGACCTCACTGACTGACTGAAGCTCCCTATTGTAGCACAGAGGCATACATCTATGTCTGTCTGTCTGTGTGTGTGTGTGTGTGTGTGTGTGTGTGTGTGTCTGTGTGTGTGTGTGTGTGTGTGTGTGTGTGTGTGTGTGTGTGTGTGCGTGCGTGTGCGAGTTTGCATGTGTGTGAGTGTGCGTGCGTATGTGGTGTGTATGCCGTTTTGATATTTTGAATTCTATATTTGTCTTATAAAAAAAATTGTCTTATAAAAAAATGTATCCAGCATGTTTTTCTCTCTTCAACTTGTCAGTATTTAGGATGATTGATGATAAACATGATGTGACAGCCAGCGTTGAAAGCTGAGAGACTGAAAGAAAACAATGTCAGGACAGCAGGCAGGACAATATAAACTTTCTAGAACAGAAACTGGGGCTACCACTTACACAACGCTGAGGAAGCTAGGCCTAGGTGCCAAGGCGCTAGGTTTAGGATATGAGAAAAGTGAAAACTTGTCCAGAACCATGGCAGAACATTCCATATAAAACGAAAAGACTAGAGGATGTATTGTAATATATACAGTAGGTAACCAGCCTTACATAGATAATATTCCACCATCTAGTTTCCATATTCAAACTGGTGTTTCTGAGCAACTGTCACCGATGACCGCACCACTGGCCCGTTCTCATCTAACAACACCCAACAGAGAAAACAACTAACTCTCTGTGAAATCCTACAGTGGCTAAGCCAATCAGAGGCCAGTATGGCTGATGTAAAGGATGTCAAAGGAGAGGGTGACAACCATGAAAGGCTGATTTAATAACAGAAGAGATGAAACAGTGTCAGACACACAGATCTGTTCAAACTGCCGAGAGAGAGCAGCGTTTGTTAAAGCACACACGTGATTCCTCCAGTCCCAGACCTTCTCTCTCCCTCTCACTCTAGTGTGTGTGTGTGTATGTGTGTGGCTGAGGAGCCAGACTATAAAAAGCTGGTCTTAATGGGAGTGTGTTAGTAGAGTAGTGTCACAGGGCCGTGGTGGTATATATCAATGCACCTCGGGGGGATAGTGTTAAGATGCATATAGCAGCACAATGTAGAAGACATGCTCTCTGTCTCTCTGCCTCTCTCCCTCTCTCTCTCTTTCTGTGGCTCTGTTGTATGACTGAATGTATCACACATAGGAATTTGAAGATGGACTTGGCAACCAAGCATGAGAAAGCCAGCGCTGGACACCACTTGGAGAAACTTGGCAATGTCATTCCGGCACTGATGTTGAGAATGTTCGCCTTACAGGAACAAGAGAGCTTATTTCATCCACGTTCATTTGACATTATCTTCATATTACATTATCTTCTCTGCTGCTAACTGTCTATTAATGAAGAGGAGCAGAGTAGCTGTCCTCCTATTAGATATTACAGGACTTACCCAGGTCTCAGACATTATAGCACTTCTCATCTCTCCTCCTGCCACTTTTAATACTGCTGCTGTAACTCTAATCACAGTCTAATAAAGGCTGTTCATTATCTACACCAGGAAGCTTCGCTGCAACACTTAAACACACCGATGACAGCTTGTAAAAAGGTAATTTAATTCTGGACATTTAGGGATCAGCTGTAAATTTAAATTTTCCACATTAAGTATTACTAAAGCTATGATGGGCTGTCGGTATCAACAAATATAATACGATTGATCAAATAGATCAATATAATCCATAGAAAAAAGCCAAATAAAATGTTTTTCAAAGTTTGAGAAAGTTTATTTGTATTAATGTTACAGTAGTGAAATGTTTGGTTGTTGTTTAGGTTGCCATTGTTTGCTGGCTGCAGTAGCTGTCCTAGCCAGCAGATGGAGCTGTGCATACTGACAGCCCAAGGAGGGGGATAGTGAAGGGGAGGCAGGTTTGACTGACTCCTCATCACAGAGAGGGTTATTAAACCCCTATACTGTATGACCACACTATACCAGACCACCCCATAGCAAGTAATAGAAGACATTCCTCATCTCTGGAGACTCCATATATACCCGCACATTTCAGATAACTGCATCTCAAATGCAAACTAGGCTACATCACCAAACAAAACAAACAAATGGCTACAGTAAAACCGTGTGTGAACATTATATATTCATTATATTCCTGACAAAAAATTTTTTTTTCACATTTCACACAAATCTTTCATTTCCAGCGGATCATTTTGAGATGTAAAAAGCATGAAGACTCCAATAGATGTATCTTTAACTTGTTTTGTGAGATGAGATTGAATTGAGAGCACTAGAACAAAAGGAACGCTGGCTGCTGTTTCCCCTCCCCCTCCCCTCCCTCCTCCCCTCCCCTCTCCTCCCCTCCCCTCCCCTCCCCCCTCCCTCCCCTCCCCTCCCCTCCCCTCCCCTCCCCTCCCCTCCCCCCTCCCATCCTCCTCTCCCCCCTCTCCTGCTCCTCTCCCCCCTCTCCCCTCCTCTCCGCCCTCCCTCCTCCTCTCCCCCTCACCTCCTCCTCTCCCCTCCCTCCCCTCCCCTCCTCTCTCTCTCCTCCCCCCTCCTCCTCTCCCCCTCCGCCTCCCCTCCTCCTCTCCTCTCCTCTCCCCCTCCCTCCCCCCCTCCTCTCTCTCTCCTCCCCCTCCTCCTCTCCCCCTCCGCCCCCCTTCTCCTCTCCCCTCCCTCCCCTCCTCCTCTCCCCTCCTCTCCCCCTCCCCTCCTCCTCTCCCCCTCCCCTCCCCTCCCTCCCGATCCCCTTCTCTTTTCTCTTTCATGGCTTCTATCTTAATTTCACTGGGGAATCATTTGACAGATATTGCCCTTGAAGAGGCAGCCTGCGCCTCTCCTCTCCTCTGCAAGAAATGAGGGGGCCACTAAAAGAGGAAAGACACAGAGGGGGAGGAAGGGGAGGAGGGAAACAAAGGCAAGGAGGGGAGGGAGGGAGGGAGGGAGGGAGGGAGGGTGGTGGGTGGTGGAGGGGTAAAAGTTATTAAGTGGATGTGAAATGCTGTGCAGCCAAAAAGGTTAAGTCTGGAATAGGAAATTAAAACTTGCATCGCTTTTGGCTTTAAATAGATTTGGTTTCATTACGGGCGCCAGGGCCGGTTAGAGTCAAATCCCCAAAGCGCCCGAGAGAGAGAGGGAGTCAGGGAGAGAGAGAGAGAGAGAGAGAGAGAGAGAGAGAGAGAGAGAGAGAGAGAGAGAGAGAGAGAGAGAGAGAGAGAGAGAGAGAGAGAGAGAGAGAGAGAGAGAGATGAAAGGAGGGATGGGAGAAAGAGGAGAGAGGAGGAGAGAGACATGGGGAAAGGGGGCTAGAGTGTGAGAGGGTAACATGGGAGAGAGAGCGAGAGAGAGAGAGGGTAGACACCTGCTCTCAGGCGACACCAAAGGGAAGGAGAGAGAGAAAGATTAGAAGGAGAGAGAGGAGAGAGAAAAGGATTTGTTCATAGAATATTGCCATTACATGTCAAAAGCGTTTATGTGTTATGGTGAAATATCATTGTGGACACACTTCAAGCTCAATAAGCAGGAAGAGGAAGAAGAGGAGAATTAAAACAAAACAACATTATTATGCATACAACATAAGATACAGATCACACAACAACACAGGTGTAATAAACTAAAACAAAACACTAAAACAAAGAATCATTGCCGTTCTGAATTCCCATGTCTGCCCGCTTCACCTCTCCTTGACCATCAGGCCTCCAGACCCCAATCATCTAAGCGCCAACACATCAACACCAGGCAATAGCAAACCTCACAGAGGCTTCATATCAACAATCTGTCCACATCCATAGAGGTCACTTCTATTGACCCCTAGAGCTGTGTGTTGTATTTTAGCCTGGAGGCGCCAAGAACTGATCTGCTCTGCTCTGCTCTGGCCTGGTCTGGTGTGGGGATAGATGGACAGAGGAGCAGAGGAGGTGCAGAGGAGATGGGGCCCTCGAGTCAACATCTCTGGCTGGAGAGTTTAGACCACTGAGGGGAGCTACGGAGGCCTGGAGGGTCCAAACACAGAGTAAGTGTTTCCTGATCTTTATCCAGATACCTCCAACTAATGTAGTAAACAAAGACACTAATGAAACAGAAGTTAGTGAATACATGAATAAATTAGCCTGCCGAGGCATTTCAAGCTGATTCTGCTAATAATAACTGTGACAACAGGGGCTGGACAGTAAGTTCTAAAGGAGGTTTATAGCCAAATACTATAGCCTAGTTGTAGTTTCAAGTTTCATTTGTCACATGCACAAGTACAGTGAAATGCTTAACTTGCAAGCCCTACCCAACAGCGCTGTATTCAATAAAAAATATAAAATAAAGTGCTACATTATATAGTGGCAGTCCCTTTATGTTCATGTTACTTTCAAATAAAAATACACAATTTTTACACTGTCTTTAAACTAATCTCCTCTTCAAGTGTGTGTGTGTGAATTGCTGTACTATTTGTGTATTTTACAATTCAAAAGGTGTATTTCCATTGACAATGCAAAGACACTGAGACAGAAAGACACTGAGACAGAAAGACACTGAGACAGAAAGACACTGAGACAGAAAGACATTGGGAGAATAAACAGATGAATGATTTAAGACAGAATAAGGGGAAGCCACTTCTCTTTCATTCTCATCCCCTCCCTCAGGAGCAGTAGAAGAGAAGGGGAGAGTAAAGGTAGGAAGAAAAGACAAGAGAAGCGGAAGAAAATACAGGAGAAAAAATAATAGAAGAGAAGAGAGGAAAATAACTCAAAATAAAGAATAGAGGAAAATCTTCAGTCCTCCTTCAGTCCTCCTTCAGTCCTCCCCGCCAGCCTTCCAACCTTCCTCCTTCTCTCAATATTCCAGATTATGAAAATGAGCGGGGACCAATGACCCCACAGCTTTCATTGCATATTCAGCGGGCGCCACGGAAAACACGCAGGATGCTAATAAATAAAGAAGGGGGAACAATAAAGGCTCAAAAACAGAGAGGGAGAGACACAGAGATACATAGAGATACATAGAGATACATAGAGATACATAGAGATACACAGAGATACACAGAGATACATAGAGAGGGAAAGACACAGGGATACATAGAGATACATAGAGATACATAGAGATACACAGAGATACACAGAGATACATAGAGAGGGAGAGACACAGAGATACATAGAGATACATAGAGATACATAGAGATACATAGAGATACACAGAGATACACAGAGATACATAGAGAGGGAAAGACACAGGGATACATAGAGAGGGAGAGACAGAGATACATAGAGAGGGAGAGACACAGGGATACATATAGATACATATAGATACATAGAGATACATAGAGATACACAGAGATACATAGAGAGGGAGACACAGAGATACATAGAGAGGGAGAGACACAGAGATACATAGAGAGGGAGAGACACAGAGATACATAGAGATACATAGAGAGGGAGAGACACAGGGATACATAGAGAGGGAGAGACACAGAGATACATAGAGAGGGAGAGACACAGAGATACATAGAGAGGGAGAGACACAGAGATACATAGAGAGGGAGAGACACAGAGATACATAGAGAGGGAGAGACACAGAGATACACAGAGATACATAGAGAGGGAGAGACACAGGGATACATAGAGAGGGAGAGACACAGAGATACATAGAGAGGGAGAGACACAGAGATACATAGAGAGGGAGAGACACAGAGATACATAGAGAGGGAGAGACACAGAGATACATAGAGAGGGAGAGACACAGAGATACATAGAGAGGGAGAGACACAGAGATACATAGAGATACATAGAGAGGGAGAGACACAGAGACACATAGAGAGGGAGAGACACAGAGATACATAGAGATACACAGAGAGGGAGAGACACAGGGATACATAGAGAGGGAGAGACACAGAGATACATAGAGATACATAGAGAGGGAGAGACACAGAGACACATAGAGAGGGAGAGACACAGAGATACATAGAGATACACAGAGAGGGAGAGACACAGGGATACATAGAGAGGGAGAGACACAGAGATACATAGAGAGGGAGAGACACAGAGATACATAGAGAGGGAGAGACACAGAGATACATAGAGAGGGAGAGAGGGAGGAGGAAGGAGGGGAGGGAGAGACAGAGGGGGAGGAGGGGAGAGAGGATGGGCTACAGAGGGTGACGAGCAGTGGATGGAGGGAGAGACAGAGGGACAGAGAGGGGAAAGGAGCCCTGAGCCTCAATGTCTGAATACTGGGGGAGGGAGGGGGGATAGAGGGAAGGAGGGAGAGGGAGGAATGGAGGGAGTCCTTAAAGGAGGAGAGAATGTCAGTAAGGCACCAGCCTCACACAAGAACAAAGTCCACATCACCTTGCCATAACAATAGAAATGATTCAATGAAATAATTGGAAAAAGATAAGTAAATAACCTAAAAATGGCTAAATGAAAAATAGCCTACAATAGCTAGTGCGTTTACAAACCTAGTCACATACAATCCATAAAAGCTTATGACACATAGCTATATCCTCACTGTATCCCCTGAGTATGTATGTGTGAAGTGTGTGATGTGGTGTGTGAGTGACGGGTTAGAGGCCTTCTCTCTCTCTCTCTCTCTCTCTCTCTCTCTCTCTCTCTCTCTCTCTCTCTCAGTTTCTCTCTCTGTCTCTCAGTTTCTCTCTCTCTCTCCTCTCCCTCTCCCTCTCTCCCTCTCTCTCTCTCTCTCTCTCTCTCTCTCTCTCTCTCTCTCTCTCTCTCTCTCTCTCTCTCTCTCTCTCTCTCTCTCTCTCTCCCAGGCCTGCTGTAACAGGCTCGGCATCGCGGTGCGAAGCACGGAGCGGCGTTCAAGCTTAACGTAGCTTAGCTCCAGCGTAGCAGCCTCATTGGCAAACATGAGCCGTGCAGCTAGCTCTGTGCCACATGAAAGGACCAGACATTGGAGACGCTCCCCCCACACACACACACAATCACACACACACACACACACTCACACCAGCGCCACGGCTACATTAGGAGGGGGAGTAATACCTTGTAGCACAGAGGTGAGCTGACAGCTGAAGGGAGGACAGCGGCTCAGAGAGAAAGAAAGGGAGAGTGAGGGAGAAGAGTGAGAGAGGGGGGTTGAGAGAGAGAGGTAGGGTAGAACTGACAGAGAAGAGAGCGAAAGAGAGCAGTTAGGAGCTACCACCTTGAACAACACTTGTTCATTGTGAGGACGGTTGAGCAGTCATCTAGACTGAGATGTAGTACTGTATATTTATACCCTATCAAAAATACAGTACATGCCTGAGTGACATGAGCAGGTCATTCAGCCAACACAGACTGAGAATATGTCAAAAAGGAAACCGTCACCTTGAGAAGTCTGTGTTTTGCCACCATCTTGTCCCAGACAGGTGATCTACTAGGCTTGAGTGAATGCCAGTTTGACTGGAATAGGAAAATATCAAGACAACACAGTAGCTCAAGGAAGGCATTCAAATGTTACTGTTAGAATATACTAGGCCTACACAGCTCTTGTTCATTTGTGGGGGCCGATATGTTTACTGATACCTTGTTTTCCTTTCCTGGTTTGAATCTGAATTTCTGAATTTCTCAGAGTCACCCACAAACTGGGTTTGGCTCGTTTGGCCTGTACAGCTGCCTCATCAACTACAGCTTTAAAGACTTGGCCACTCTCACTAACACTCAGATTAACACTCTCACGCAGACCATGAGTTAAACCCAGTGAGTGTTAATCTGTGTGTTAAAGTGTGGGACAAACAGGGCTAAAACATCTTCTTGTCACTAGTGTGACCACAGTCCAACATGTAATCAACCTCCCCTCCAAAAGCTGGAGTCACACACAAAGATAAAAATACAACACTACAAAGGCTAATGCTGAATCTCAGTCAAATTGGTTGCTGAGGTTTTTGAAAAGAATGTGTGGTTTAGCTTCATGCACTTAACCAGAGCACTTTTTAAGGACTTTCAGCTGAGAGTGAGTGTGTAAGATCCAGGGCTGGTGATGGACTGGGATTCAAGCCCTGGTTCCTGGGAGAGGAGAGCAGAGCAGAGTAGAGAGCTGCAGAGCTGTGTCTCTCACAGTGTTTCAGCCCACTGAGGAGAGGAGAGGAGAAGAGGGGAGAGGAGAAAAGAGGAGAAGAGAGGAGCACTAGAGCAATGACGTGTAGAGAGAGAGAGAGAGAGAGAGAGAGAGAGAGAGAGAGAGAGAGAGAGAGAGAGAGAGAGAGAGAGAGAGAGAGAGAGAGAGAGAGAGAGAGAGAGAATAATTAATTAAACTTCACACTGCATCTTCCATTCCCTCCTCTCTTCCATCCTTCAATATTTTCTTTGAGCAGGTCACTGATATGTCATAATCAGATGGTTGATTTGCTACAAAGGGTAAATACAATATTCAAATAAGTCCTTGAGTCAATCACAATTATTGACAACTGTCTGTCTGTGGCAAGCTATAGGCCCCAGTGTGTAAGATGATGGTCATAGTGTATTCTGCTAATGTATTCTGCTTTCATCATCAATGGAAATGAGAGCTCACTAGCTCACTAGTCCTCCCTCTGCCACTCTACACAGATTACACCCCACTTCATCAGCACATCACATCACATCCACCACAGCACTGAGACAGAGAGAAAGGGAGAGAGAGAGAGAGAGAGAGAGAGAGAGAGAGAGAGAGAGAGAGAGAGAGAGATAGAAAGAGAGGAGAGAGAGAGGAGAGAGAGAGAGAGAAAGAGAGGACAGAGAGAGAGAGGACAGAGATAGAGAGAGAGAGGGGGGGGCAGAGAGAGAGAGAGAGAGAGAGAGAGAGAGAGAGAGAGAGAGAGAGAGAGAGAGAGAGAGAGAGAGAGAGAGAGAGAGAGAGAGAGAGAGAGAGAGAGAGAGAGAGAGAGAGAGAGAGAGAGGATACAGAGGATAGGGAGAGAGAAAGCCTGCCTGACCACCAGCCTTCCTTCTCTCCCTTTCTCTCCTCTGTGCCTGGTCCTCTCTCATCACTCCTCCGTCTCTTCCTGCCATCCCTGGGTGACGTCTCCAGTCATCCGGCAGGCCTGTCCTGCCACACCTGGCTCTGCCTCTTTCTGTCATAACCTATAGGCCTGCCATACACTGAGCCCTGTCCCCACACATAACCCTCCCACTTACGCTCCATCACTTATTGATTAGCAGGCCCAGCTCACCAGGCATCCCAGTGTGTGTGTGTGTGTGTCTGGCCTTCTAAGACATATTCAGACAAGCCTGTCTCATCACAGTGGATGATGCTCAGTTCTATGCTCTATAGATGGATCGATTGGAGGTGCTTTCTTTGTTAGAAGAACAGACACAATCCAATGGTCAACAGTGGTAGGAGATACAACAGGCATGAGCATAATATAAAATACATTCCGTTGACCAGGTCTACAGCCTTTCATCCTCTCCTCTCCTTTCCTCCTCTTGACCTGTGTTGGTCTATCTGTGTTTTATGAGGGAACAGTAAAGCCATACGGCGCCAGTGTTGTGTTCGAGACCACCTAAAGAGAGACCGAGTCAAGACCAAGACCGGAGGGGGACAAGAGGTCCGAGACTGAGTCAAGACCGAGACCAGAAACATGCGAGTCCCATTCAAGATCATGATAGTAATTTTGTCAAATCACCACCATAATAAGAGTTCAAGGTCAAGTACTTCTGTGTTCATACTTCAGAACAACATATGGATTCTTTAGACATTCAGAATAGTGAAAAAATGCATGCTGAGGGGAAATAAAGCCACTCTATTACTAACCCAATCACAGTGGGGAACAATGGAAAAAAAATATCCAATCATGATTTTTCTTTGCTGTCTCCGGAGAGATAAATCTAGCTAGCTAAGTCAGCCATTGGCTAGGCCATCATAAGCTAGATAAGGCATCTCCCACTCAACTGTATTAGGGCAAAACTTTGGAGTGACAGTGGAATCAACCAATCACAATTTGACTTAATGAGTGGGACCGTTTTTACAAAAACGTATGCAAACTTCTGCCTTCTTGAAGGCCAACAGGCCACTGCGCAATAGCGAGCATTGGTTTTCCCACAGCCTAGCTAGCTAGCATTTGATGTTGGCTTACTTGTTAGCTTCTCCATTTTCAACAATAACTTTCAACAAGAAGTTAAGTTTCAAATTATCATCATCTGGTGAGTGGAACTGTGTTTTTTATTGCAGCGCGCTTGCTGTTGTTTGCCATCTCTTTGAAAATAACTTATATATACAAGAGTATGTGGACACCCCTTCAAATTAGTAGATTCGGCTATTTCAGCTACACCCATTGCTGAAAATTTTATAAAATTGAGCACACAGCCATGCAATCTCCATAGACACACATTGGCAGTAGAATGGCCTTACTGAAGAGCTCAGTGACTTTCAACATGGCACCATCATAGGATGCCACCTTTCCAACAAGTCAGTTCGTCAAATTTCTGCCCTGCTAGAGCTGCCCTGGTTGCAACACTCTTTACCGAGTTCCAAACTGCCTCTGGAAGCAATGTCAGCACAATAACTGTTCGTCCGGAGCTTCATGAAATGGGTTTCCATGGCCGAGCAGCCGCACACAAGCCTAAGATCACCATGCGCAATGCCAAGAGTCGGCTGGAGTAGTGTGAAGCTCGCTGCAATTGGATTCTGGAGCAGTGGAAATGCCTTCTATGGAGTGATGAATCACGCTTCACCATCTGAGAGTCCGACAGACTGGGGAAGGCCCTTTCCTGTTTCAGCATGACAATGCTCCCGTGCACAAAGCGAGGTCCATACAGAAATGGTCGAGATCGGTGTGGAAGAACTTGACTGGCCTGCACAGAACCCTGACCTCAACCCCATCGAACATCTTTGGAATGAATTGGAACGCTAACTGCGAGCCAGGCCTAACCGCCCAACATCAGTGCCCGATCTCACTAATACTCTTGTGGCTGAATGGAAACAAGTCCCCGCAGCAATGTTCCAACATCTAGTGGAAAGCCTTCCCAGAAGAGTGGAGGCTGTTATAGCAGCAAAGGGGGGACCAACTCCATATTAATGCCCATGATTTTGGAATGAGATGTTCGATGGGCAGGTGTCCACATACCTTTGGTCATGTAGTGCATGTGTGTGAAACATTGTTGCATTTAAAGTGGAACTGAACACATTTTGGCAACATGAAATCTTATTCAAATTTCTTCACATACACCCCCAGAAAGTTAAATAAAATAAAAATCTGAAAAGGGACCACATAGATATGGTCATTTTCACATTTTCATAAAGTCTTAGAATGTTTGGGAATTACGTATACCAAGGCATTTGTGAAAATTCTATAGTAATATAGAGTAGGAAAGCGGCCTGCGTTCTGACAATTAATAGACACTGCAGTAAATAAAACCAAATAAAACCATCTGTCTTGTCCAGGACCGGAGTCCACACAGACCGGTGCGCTATAGCCAATCAGAGCTACAGTAGGCCTTTATAAAAATAAGCCATTTGCCACACGGGTCTGCCATCATTAACTTTGTACTGGACTGTTGTTTACAGGCAGTTGCAACAGCGCGACTATAGATCATTAGAATGCATTCGCCAAAAGCCACAAAATACACCTGAATGGATTTCTGCAAATATGTAAACACCACGGGAGTCCTCTTACATTTGGGAACTTTACAGTCCTATTGATCAAACAACCATGAAAAGGTAGGCTCTCTCTCCCTCAGTGATGCCCATCAACAACAAGATCAACAACTAATGCTAGCCAGAGCAAGATGAGCTAAAATCTAACGAAGGAACATTAGATAAACCCTCTCAAACTTTTTCAGCTAGTTGGCCGTCAAAATTGCACTGATAAACGATGGGGAATTGTAGCTTCCTCCACCTTCTGCAGCTTGCCTGCCAATGCATACTTGTACCAACCAAGCAATCAAGCCAACTGGTCATATTCAGCGGGTGTTGTTTTGCACTCTGGCACACTCAGATGAGAGCCAGAGTGAATTTGCGAACGCAAGAGATATGCTAACTGGATAACAGTCATTCAAGTTCTCTCTAGCTAACCAAATGACGCCTGCATCTCTGGCTGTGTATAGCCACCGAAAAACGATATGAGGGGAAAAAGTCAGTCACTCACCCAGTCCTCCAATGGCATGACATGAAATCCTCCTAGCAGCTAGCTAGGTAGCTAGCTAGCTAACGTTAGGTTCCGTGTTTTTAGCTTGCTATATAAATAGTTATGCTAGCCTTTAAGCCACGTTATGACTGAGTTGTGATCATTGCACTTGCTAGTTTGATTATATTGACATTCCCAGCCTTAGTTACATTCGTCCGTTTTTGTCCAGAATATTGAGTCATTGAAACTGAAACAGTGCATCCCAAATGGAGGCAGCAAACAATGTACCAGGCCAGCTGTGATTTACAACCTGATAGCAATATTTTTGGGACTACCAAGAAATGTATTGGTGAATTATATTAATCATGCATTGAACTACATCCATCTATTCTGCCAACAATGCCTTAGTGTACATCATGGAACTTTGAGTCAAATATAACCTATTTTTAAAACCTCTTATAAAGTTGGTTTTGTAGCATAAACTGGGAATTAGATATTTTTGACTGATTTTATGATTGTTTGTTTGTTTCATATCTGCAAAGTAGTTAAAACACTGTCAGTTCCACTTTCATCTTTAGGTCACCGGTTACTTTGTGTGCTAAAGGTGAATTGTTTTTTGCAATGGGAAGTAATAGTTGTACATTTCGATTGGGAAATGCTTAATGGTTGTGTTTTTGTATTCTTATGATTGGGACCTACTGGCTTATTATGTCTGAATTTATGGACTGCTTATCCTTTAACATCATGCTGTGTATGACTGCTGTCTTTCCATCAGCCCTATGCAGTGGTGTAGTGGCGCCTGGAGAAGTGGGTATACTCTAATTTTGCCAAAAGTTCCCAAATGGCCCGCCCTGCAAAGGAAAGGCGCCCTGTGTGAAAAATCCTATGTTTCCCTATAGATTTTTCAGATTTTCACTCTCAAAATCACACCTTTTTAAAAATAGAAAAAAATACTAATATTTGGAGCTAGAAGCACAAGCATTTCGCTACACCCACAATAACATCTGATAAACACGTGTATGTGACAAATAAAATGTGATTTGATTTGGTCTAAGTCCACAACAATGCTTAAACCACATCAATCTGATGAGGTGGGCTTGTCAGGGCCTGGCTCCCCAGTCAGTGGGCCTCTGTCCACCCAGGCCCATCCATGTCTACGCCCCTGATGCAAACAGTGCATAATCACAATTGTGCATCACAAATAGCTTACTAACCAACATTTCGGACTTTTTCAATACCTGGTTTGCATACCCATTGTTGCCTTAGTTAGCATTTACTGGTAGATATCATAAATTGAAACGTCTTTCCTACCCTACCCACTACCGATGTCATTCTTCTGTGAGCTGCTCCATGCCAAAACCAGTTGAGAGCTGCACACTCTTGCTGCCTGCAGATGATATTCTGCTGAAACCAGGCTATGTGTGCGGTGGACATGTTAATACATTTCACGTGCTTTGCGATTGCTTAGGCTACTTTGTGCACGATTTCTCTATTGTACTACGTACAGTTGAAGTCGGAAGTTTACATACACTTAGGCTGGAGTCATTAAAACTCGTTTTCCAACCACTCCACAAATTTCTTGTTAACAAACTATAGTTTTGGCAAGTCGGTTAGGACATCTACTTTGTGCATGACACAAGTAATTTTTCCAACAATTGTTTACAGACAGATTATTCCACTTATAATTCACTGTATCACAATTCCAGTGGGTCAGAAGTTTACATACACTAAGTTGACTGTGCCTTTAAACAGCTTGGAAAATTCCAGAAAATGATGTCAAGGCCTACCTTCAAACTCAGTGCCTCTTTGCTTGACATCATGGAAAAAATAAAAATAAATTGTAGACCTCCACAAGTCTGGTTCATCCTTGGAAGCAATTTCCAAACGCCTGAAGGTACCACGTGCATCTGTATAAACAATAGTACGCAAGTATAAACACCATGGGACCACGCAGCCGTCATACCGCTCAGGAAGGAGACGCGTTCTGTCTCCTAGAGATGAACGTACTTTGGTGCGAAAAGTGCAAATCAATCAAGGCAATGCTACCAAATACTAATTGAGTGTACGTAAACTTCTGACCCACTGGGAATGTGATGAAAGAAAGAAAAGCTGAAAAAAAGCATTCTCTCTACTACTATATTGGCTGAATGAAAGCTGATAATGATGAGTTTTTTACTCCGCTGGTCACGGCTGGTCTCAGGAAGAAATTATGAGAACTCACTGTCCGAGACCGAGTCAAGACCAAGTACAAATGTATCCGACACCGAGAAAAGACAGAGACAATCAATATGTGGTCTCGAAATCGGTCTCGAGTACTACAACTGCACACTCTGCCCCAGCAGGAGACAAACAGACAGACAGACAGACAGACAGACAGGTGAGCTAACACAGACCCTCTGTCTCAGCACTGACCCACCCCAGCCTGAGGAGGGGAAGTGAGAGAGAGGGAGCGATAGAATAAGAGAAAAAGAAGAGGGTGTTGGCGAGGAAGGATGAGAGGAGGAGGCAGAGAGAGAGACAGAGATGGAGGAGAGGCTTTCCTGTTTGCCCTCCCTGGGCCACGCCGTTTGAGGCTGCAGTCGTTTATGAATTCTCCTCGCAGCGCAGCGGCATGTCGCGGCGAGGAGTGCGCTCCACATCAGAGCACTCAAGGACGGGCCCTCTTAAAAAGCCATTGAGTGGAGCCTGGGCTGAGCGTGTGCTGTGGAGGTCCTGTGTAGGCCGGGACAGTAATGATGTATCAGATTATTACTGCGGCTGACAAGATGGATATGGGGACTAGGACCCCGCTCCCAGCTTCATTACAACAGATATGTTTTCACTGAGCCCCCTGCTCTGAGGACACACACACACACACACACACACACACACACACACACACACACACACACACACACACATACACACGCATGGGCATCCAGAAAAACACACACACCCATCACAGGCCTAGAGATGCACACACAAACGGACACAAAGACACACACAACAGTACACACCCTGGTGAATTTACTGTGAAATAAACTCTCCATTACATACAGACTTACACACAGAGTTGTACATCAACCCTGTGCATGACCTTTCCCCAACACTCATCTGTGTGACATGCCTACACAGAGAGGAGTTGGAGAGCAATAATAAAACTTTTCTTTATGACCATTATATAGTTTCTGGACGTTTCAAAGCACATATCTAATATGAATTTAAAAAATCTATAAATAAGAATAGTTGATGCCGTAAGTAGAATAAATACATTTACAATAACATTATAAACACACATGAATTAATTTAGTAGCTGAGATACTATATATATTTCATGTGGGAGTTTTTGAAATCCCCATGGACAGTACTGAATTATAAACATACAGTTGAAGTCTGAAGTTTACAACCACTGTCACGGATACGGCCGAGGCTGCCCCTCCTCCTCGTTCGGGCAGGCTTCGGCGGTCGTCATCACCGGAGTACTAGCTGCCACCAATCGATGTTTCTGTGTCTCACTAGTTCTGTCTTTATTGTTCACACCTGTTACTCATTAGGCTTATTAGTTTCCCTATATTACCTCTGTTTTCCCTCCTGAGTGTGTGCGTGATTGTTGTTTGTTACGTTGTCTGTTGAGCTGTTGTTTTTGCTCTTCCCTGCGTGGAGGGTTTGCTAATATTTACTTGGAGGCGAGTAAAGCCATTTATTCTCAGTTCTGTGTCCTGCGCCTGATTCCGTTTCCCCACTGCACCCAGACGCTGACAGAATCACGCACCCGTTATGGAGTCAGCAGGCACGCCCGATCCCAGCGCTTCGGTGGAGGAACGCATCCACCAGCACGCGACCATGCTGCAGAGACTAGGTTCGGCTCTGGATCAAGTGATCCACACCATGGATCGATGGGAGAGAGTTGGGTTTTCTACACCTCCTCCTTCGCCGATTTCTCTTCCATCCAGATCCTCAAACCCTGGGTCCAGTGGTCTTCGGCTCTCGCTCCCGAGGGAATACGATGGGACAGCTGCCGGGTGTAAGGGTTTCCTGCTCCAGGTGGAACTTTACCTGGCAACCATCCACCCAGCTCCCTCAGGATACGAGAGCGTGTCCGCCCTCATCTCCTGTCTGTCGGCCAGAGCCCTGGAATGGGCCAACGCGGAGTGGGGTGGAATAGACGCTGAGTCCGTTCGTTATGAGGATTTTACCCGCCGTTTCCGGGCAGTATTCGATCATCCGCCTGAGGGGAGAGCGGCGGGGGAGCGTCTGTTTCACCTCAGCCAGGGAAGGAGGAGCGCACAGGAATTCGCCCTGGATTTCAGGACACTGGCAGCCAGCGCGGGATGGAACGAGAGGGCCCTGATTGATCACTACCGATGCAGTCTACGGGAGGACGTTCGTCGGGAGCTGGCCTGCAGGGACACTAATCTTAACCTGGACCAGCTGGTAGATTTATCGATCCGGCTGGATAACCTGTTGGCTACCCGCGGACGTCCAGATCAGGGTCCGTCCAGTCCATCCCCCAGCACTTCTGAGTCCACACCTATGGAGCTTGGAACTGCTGATGCGGAGAGACCGAGCAAGGGGGTGGTCTCCTGCACCAACTGTGGCCGCAGAGGACACACTGCGGGCCGGTGCAGGAGAAGACCCTCATGGAATCGAGGCAGCAGGCAGGGTTCTGGGGAATCATCCCAGGTGAGTAGGCACCCAACTCACCCATAGCTCCCTGTTGCTCACATGATGATTAATGTTATTTTCCCTGAGTTTTCCCCACATTCCCAGCATAGGGCGCTCGTAGATTCCGGCGCAGCTGGGAATTTCATGGATAGATTGGTTGCGCATAGATTAGGGATTCCTATATTGCCGTTAGATGTGCCCTTCCCCATACGTGCCCTAGATAGTCGCCCATTAGGGTCAGGTATGGTTAGGGAGGTCACAGCTCCACTTCGGATGGAGACACAGGGGGGTCATGAAGAGAGAATTAGTCTCTTCCTTATTGATACTCCTGCGTTTCCCGTGGTGCTGGGCCTTCCCTGGCTAGCCACCCATGACCCCAGTATTTCGTGGCAACAGAGGGCTCTTAAGGGATGGTCACCTCAGTGCTCAGGAAGGTGTGTAGGTGTTTCCGTAGGGGCAACCACGGTGGAGAGTCCAAACCATGTCTCCCCAATGCACATTCCCTCAGAATATGCTGATTTGGCTCTCGCCTTCTGTAAAAGGAAGGCGACTCAATTACCACCCCATCGACGAGGGGATTGTGCGATAGATCTCCGTGAGGGTGCTGCACTTCCCAGGAGTCACGTGTATCCTCTGTCACAGGAGAAGATGGTGGCTATGGAGACATATGTCACCGAATCTCTGGGACAGGGATACATTCGGCCATCCACTTCCCCTGCCTCCTCAAGTTTCTTTTTTGTGAGGAAAAAGGATGGAGGTTTACGCCCGTGCATTGACTATCGAGGTCAGATAACCGTAAAATACAGCTACCCTCTTCCTCTCATTGCTAGTATGACGGAGTAATTGCACGGGGCACGCTTCTTCACAAAATTGGACCTCAGGAGCGCGTACAATCTGATCCGTATCCGGGAGGGGGACGAGTGGAAGACGGCATTTAGTACCACCTCTGGTCACTATGAGTACCTCGTCATGCCGTACGGGTTGATGAATGCTCCCTCAGTCTTTCAATCCTTTGTCGATGAGATTTTCAGGGACCTGCACGGACAGGGTGTAGTGGTGTATATAGATGATATTCTCATATACTCCGCCACATGCGACGAGCATGTGTCCCTGGTGCGCAAGGTGCTTGGTAGACTGTTGGAGCATGACCTGTACATTAAGGCTGAGAAATGTCTGTTCTTCAAACAGTCCGTCTCCTTCTTAGGATACCGCTTGTCAGAGTCAGGGGTTGAGATGGAGTGTGACAGCATTTCAGCCGTGCGTAATTGGCCGACTCCTACCACGTTAAAGGAGGTGCAGCGATTTTTGGGTTTTGCCAACTACTACCGGAGATTTATCCGGGGCTTTGGCCAGGTAGCAGCTCCCATAACCTCTTTGCTAAAGGGTGGTTCGGTGCGCCTGCAGTGGTCAGCGGAGGCGAACAGGGCTTTTGGTCAGCTGAAGGCGCTGTTCACCACGGCTCCCGTGCTGGCTCATCCGGATCCTTCCTTGCAATTCATAGTCGAGGTGGAAACGTCCGAAGCGGGGATAGGAGCTGTACTGTCTCAGCGCTCGAGTACGCCTCCCAAACTCCGCCCCTGTGCTTTCTTCTCGAAGAAGCTCAGCCCGGCGGAGCAAAACTACGACGTGGGGGATCGGGAGCTGTTAGCTGTTGTGAAAGCTCTTAAGGTGTGGAGACATTGGCTTGAGGGGGCTAAACACCCTTTTCTCATTTTGACTGACCACCGCAATCTGGAGTACATTCGGGCAGCGAGGAGACTGAATTCTCGTCAGGCAAGGTGGGCCATGTTTTTCACGCGTTTTGTGTTCACCCTATCGTATAGACCAGGTTCCCAGAATGCTAAGGCAGACGCTCTGTCCCGGCTATACGACTCAGAGGATCGGACCAGGGAGCCTACTCCCATACTTCCGGCTTCTTGTCTGGTGGCACCGGTGGTATGGGAGGTTGACGCGGACATCGAGCGGGCGTTACGCACGGAGCCCACTCCCCCCCAGTGTCCAGTGGGTTGTGCGTACGTTCTGTCCGAGGTTCGCGATCGTTTGATTTATTGGGCTCACACGTCACCTTCTTCTGGCCATCCTGGCATTGGTCGGACAGTGCGCTGTCTTAGTGGGAAGTACTGGTGGCCCACCTTAGCTCAGGATGTGAGGGTTTATGTTTCTTCCTGTTCGGTGTGCGCTCAGTGCAAGGCACCTAGACACCTGCCCAGAGGTAAATTACAACCTCTCCCCGTTCCACAGCGGCCGTGGTCACACCTATCGGTGGACTTTGTTACAGATCTTCCTCCGTCACAGGGTAACACCACGATCCTGGTCGTTGTGGATCGGTTTTCTAAGTCCTGTCGTCTCATTCCTTTGCCCGGTCTCCCTACTGCCCTACAGACCGCAGAGGCCCTGTTTACACACGTCTTCCGGCACTACGGGGTGCCTGAGGATATAGTGTCTGATCGGGGTCCCCAGTTCACATCGAGGGTCTGGAAGGCGTTTATGGACCATCTGGGGGTCTCGGTCAGCCTGACCTCAGGTTTTCACCCCGAGAGTAATGGGCAGGTGGAAAGAGTAAACCAGGATGTGGGTAGGTTTCTGAGGTCGTATTGCCAGGAACGGCAGGGGGATTGGTCAGTTTACATCCCCTGGGCAGAGATGGCACAAAATTCCCTCCGCCACTCCTCCACTGACCTGTCTCCCTTTCAGTGTGTACTAGGTTACCAGCCGGTCCTGGCACCGTGGCATCAGAGCCAGATCGAGGCTCCTGCGGTGGATGAATGGTTTCGGCGCTCGGAGGAGACATGGAACGCTGCCCATGTACACCTGCAAAGGGCGATTAGGAGACAGAAGGCGAGTGCCGACCGCCACCGCAGTGAGACTCCAGTTTATGCACCGGGGGACCGGGTCTGGCTCTCGACCCGAAACCTGCCCCTTCGCCTGCCCTGCCGGAAGCTGGGTCGGCGGTTTGTGGGGCCCTTTAAAGTCCTGAGGAGGTTGAACAAGGTTTGTTATAGGTTACAGCTCCCCCCTGATTACCATATTAACCCCTCGTTCCATGTGTCTCTCCTCAGGCCGGTGGTAGCTGGTCCGCTCCAGGAGTCCGAGGTGCGGGAGGTTCCTCCACCCCCATTGGACATTGAGGGGGCACCGGCGTACTCGGTCCGTTCCATCATGGATTCGAGGCGTTGGGTTGGAGGCCTGCAGTATCTCGTGGAGTGGGAGGGGTACGGTCCGGAGGAACGGAGCTGGGTTCCCAGGAGGGACATCCTCGATCCCTCCTTGTTAAAGGAGTTCCATTGTCGTCACCCGACTCGCCCTGCTCCGCGTCCTCCTGGCCGTCCCCGAGGCCGGTGTCGACGTCAGGGGGGTACTGTCACGGATACGGCCGAGGCTGCCCCTCCTCCTCGTTTGGGCAGGCTTCAGCGGTCGTCATCACCGGAGTACTAGCTGCCACTGATCTATGTTTCTGTGTCTCACTAGTTCTGTCTTTATTGTTCACACCTGTTACTCATTAGGCTTATTAGTTTCCCTATATTACCTCTGTTTTCCCTCCTGGGTGTGTGCGTGATTGTTGTTTGTTACGTCGTCTGTTGAGCTGTTGTTTTTGCTCTTCCCTGCGTGGAGGGTTTGCTAATATTTACTTGGAGGCGAGTAAAGCCATTTATTCTCAGTTCTGTGTCCTGCGCCTGATTCCGTTTCCCCACTGCACACAGACGCTGACATACACCTTAGCCAAATACATTCAAACTCAGTTTTTCACAATTCCTGACATTTAATCCTAGTAAAAATTATCTGTCTTAGGTCAGTTAGGATCACCACTTTATTTTAAGAATGAAATGTCAGAATAATAGTAGAGAGAATGATTTATTTCAGCTTTTGTTTATTTCATCACATTCCCAGTGGGTCAGAAGTGTACATACACTCAATTAGTATTTGGTAGCATTGCCTTTAAATTGTTTAACTTGGGTCAAACGTTTCGAGTAGCCTTCCACAAGCTTCCCACAATAAGTTGGGTGAATTTTGGCCCATTCCTCCTGACAGAGCTGGTGTAACTGAGTCAGGTTTGTAGGCCTCCTTGCTCGCACACGCTTTTTCAGTTCTGCCCTCAAATTTTGTATAGGATTGAGGTCAGGGCTTTGTGATGGCCACTCCAATACCTTGACTTTGTTGTCCTTAAGCCATTTTGCCACAACTTTGGAAGTATGCTTGGGGTCGTTGTCCATTTGGAAGACCCATTTGCGACCAAGCTTTAACTTCCTGACTGATGTCTTGAGATGTTGCTTCAATATATCAATTTTATTTTATATAGCCCTTCTTACATCAGCTAATATCTCGAAGTGCTGTACAGAAACCCAGCCTAAAACCCCAAACAGCTAGTAATGCAGGTGTAGAAGCACGGTGGCTAGGAAAAACTCCCTAGAAAGGCAAAACCTAGGAAGAAACCTAGAGAGGAACCAGGCTATGAGGGGTGGCCAGTCCTCTTCTGGCTGTGCCGGGTGGAGATTATAACAGAACCATGCCAAGATGTTCAAAAATGTTCATAAGTGACAAGCATGGTCAAATAATAATCAGGAATAAATCTCAGTTGGCTTTTCATAGCCGATCATTAGAGTTTAAAACAGCAGGTCTGGGACAGGTAGGGGGTTCCATAACCGCAGGCAGAACAGTTTAAACTGGAATAGCAGCAAGGCCAGGCGGACTGGGGACAGCAAGGAGTCACCACGGCCGGTAGTCCCGACGTATGGTCCTAGGGCTCAGGTCTCTCAGTTGGCTTTTCATAGCCGATCATTTAGAGTTGAAAACAGCAGGTCTGGGACAGGTAGGGGTTTCGTAGCCGCAGGCAGAACAGTTGAAACTGGAATAGCAGCAAGGCCAGGCGGACTGGGGACAGCAATAATATATCCACATAATTTTCCTTCCTCATGATGCCATCTATTTTGTGAAGTGCACCAGTCCCTCCTGCAGCAAAGCACCCCCACTACATGATGCTGCCACCCCCGTGCTTCACGGTTGGGATGGTGTTCTTCGGCTTGCAAGCACCCCCTTTTTCCTCTAAACATAACGATGGTCATTATGGCCAAACAGTTCTATTTTTGTTTCATCAGACCAGAGGACATTTCTCCAAAAAGTACGATCTTTGTCCCCAAGTGCAGTTGCAAAGCATAGTCTGGCTTTTTTATGGCGGTTTTGGAGCAGTGGCTTCTTCCTTGCTGAGCGGCCTTTCAGGTTGTGTTGATATAGGACTCGTTTTACTGTGGATATAGATAATTTTGTACCGGTTTCCTCCAGCATCTTCACAAGGTCCTTTGCTGTTGTTCTGGGATTGAGTTGCACTTTTCGCAGCAAAGTACGTTCATCTCTAGGAGACAGAACGCGTCTCCTTCCTGAGCGGTATGACAGCTGCGTGGTCCCATGGTGTTTATACTTGCGTACTATTGTTTGTACAGATGAACGTGGTACCTTCAGGCGTTTGGAAATTGCTCCCAAGGATGAACCAGATTTCTTTTCATTTTCCCATGATGTCAAGCAAAGAGGCACTGAGTTTGAAGGTAGGCCTTGAAATACATCCACAGGTACACCTCAATTGACTCAAATGATGTCAATTAGCCTATCAGAAGCTTCTGAAGACATGACATCATTTTCTGGAATTTTCCAAGCTGTTTAAATGGCACAGTCAACTTAGTGTATGTAAACTTCTGACCCACTGGAATTGTGATACAGTGAATTATAAGTGAAATAATCTGTCTGTAAACAATTGTTAGAAAAATTACTTGTGTCATGCAATAGTTTGTTAACAAGAAATTTGTGGAGTGGTTGAAAAACTAGTTTTAATGACTCCAACCTAAGTGTATGTAAACTTCCGACTTCAACTGTAGTTCTGCTCTGCTTTAAGGTTGAAAATAGCTTTGTTGGGGTAATCTTAAAATAATGTATTAGCCTTTCAATGCTGACGCAAAAGGAACGTGTTTGGGGAATAAATGTTTATTTGGAGGGCTATCTGGAATGAAAAAGAGGAGAGAGAGATGAAGAAATGAAGAGAAGAGAAGGGGATCAGTTATGGAAAGCACTGGAGAGTTTTGGGACGTCTCCAAGACTTTCATTATCTTTGATGTTGATTTTCAAAACCCATAATCATGCCCATATCATTATCTCTCTCCTCTCCTCTCCTCTCCTCCGCTGATCAATGAGCAAGGGAGTAATGGGGGAATCTCTCTCTCTGTCTTCAATTGCACTTGTTGTTCATACATACACATTCACCAAAACAAATTCCACACATATACACACCAACACTAATATAAACACTAATGCCTGGCTCCTCATAAACCAGAAATAGCTCCCTACTAAGAGAAGGAACACATTTCTGAAGGGGAAAAGGTAAAATAAATATGTCAATTTGTGACATATAGAACTTCAGGGCTAAGACCATGACCGCTGTGTAGGAGTCCAAATATCTCAAACACATTAAAGATGTCAGGATAACTATGTCAGACAAGTCAGAAGATATATGAATCAAATTAGTCAAGAAAAACATGAAGGAAAAGTGAAGATATGTCAATTAGAGAGAGAGAGAGAGTGAGACAGAGAGAAAATGATAGCAAGAGAGCAAGCGAAAGAAAGAAAGATATACAGTGTAGAGAAAGTGGAAGAGAGAGAGTGAGAAATAAAGAGAGAGACAGAGAGAAAGTGAAAGAGAGAGAGAGCGAGAGAGAGAAAGACACAGAGAGAAAGTGAAAGAGAGAGAGAGCGAGAGAGAGAAAGACAAAGAGAGAAAGTGAAAGAGAGAGAGAGACAGAGAGAGAGAGAACGTGAAAGAGAGAGACAGAGAAAGAGAGAGAGAAAGTGAAAGAGAGAGAGACAGAGAGTGAGAGAAAGTGAAAGAGAGAGAGCGACAGAGAGAGAGAGAGAGAGAGAGAAAGCGAAAGAAAGAGGCTAACAGCTGTACAGTGTAGGGCTGTAGAGCAGAGACATACTGTAGTCATGGATATGTATGGTCACTGCTCAGTGAGTAGAGGGATTACCCTCACACTGGGCTCACTGAGAATGACTGACTGGGAACTCAATGTTATCTAATGGGCTGAATGAGACTGACTGAGGGGGAAGGATTCACATGACTTACAGGGTGACAAGTCCACAAGGACTCTCTGTGACCCCCTAATCTGATCAGAGGTGAGGGGCCGACATTCATCTGTCTCCCTCCTGAGAGACACCCCGGACCCCCAGGATAACGCACCACACTGGGAACCCTAGATCGACAAAAGACTGGAGAAAATTGTAGGCAGTTAGAGTTGCACTGTGGATCATGAACCTCATTCACTGTCTCACCCGACAGTCGCCAACACCCAGCCAATAGAGGGATTCCCTCATGCCTTGTGCCCGCCCCCAGGCTCCCAGGGACCGGCAGAGGACACAGAGATGAGGAAACGGTGTGATGGAGAAAAACGCTCAAAGCAAAAGGAAGAATATCATCCCTCCCTTCTACTCCTATACCCCAGGAGAAAATGAGCGAAGGATGAGAGGAAAGGAGGGAGGGAGGACAAACCCAATTCAGTTTCGATTGTCCTCTAATCCAATATATGTAACTGTGACTGATTCTCCTCCTAAACCAGAGACCCTGCCAGTGAGAAAGGCCACCAAACATCTCCTCTCCTCTCTTCTCCTCTCCTCTCCTCTCCGGCCCACCTGGGGAAATGAACCAGAGACTGAGAGGTAAAAATAGGGATAGAGACAATTCAGGAAATGGTTAAAAGTATTCCCAGTGTAGTATTGACAGTGTAGTATTGACAGTGTAGTATTGACAGTGTAGTATTCCCAGTGTAGTATTCCCAGTGTAGTATTGACAGTGTTGGACAAAGGGAAATATCTACGGGAGGGGTTAAAACATATGCTGTGTGTGTGTGTGGTGGCACATTCACAGCTACATATGTGCTTTTGTTAGATTAATTTGGATTTTAAGAATAATGACTAAAGAATTTCACCCCAAACACAGTATAAATGTTAGAATTATCATGTAGTGTCAACCCACTAACAGAGGGGGCGTTACTAACCATTCAAGGGGGAAGGCGGGAACTGTTTAAGAAAGGTGGGAGGAGCATAGTGTCTTTGTTTGTCAAGGAGTATAAAAAACAGGATATTTGTGTTTTTGAGCAGAGCTCTCCATGAATAAATTTACCGATAATTACTTGTGGATTGTGGACCTTGAATCATTGATGATTAAAACCAGAGCATTACAACCTCTGGTAATGATTCAAGCTTAGGTCGAATTAGAGATAGAAATTCACATGACAGCTTTCTAGTTGCAATTTAGGAGCACACTTTCACTGTCAAGTCTACAAACCTTGAAAAGCCATTCAAGGGCAGAAACACACAGCAGAGTAGAGCTGTAGATATTGACCACTCACTCTCTCTGAGGTGGGCTACATTCACAGCTGCTCCAAGGAAGTGTGTGTGTGTGTGTGCGTGTGTGCGTGCGTATGTGCGTACGTGCGTGTACTCTCACTATTGTGGTGCCCATCCACTGCAGGCAGATAAGGCCTGTATGGCGCTCTCAGAGGGACACACTGAACGGGAAATGGAACCCAATTCATCTCAAAGACATTCTTCACTGGCTCAGTACTATCACAGAAACCTTCAGTCACACACTGAGGAGGTGGAAGGATGATTCTCTCTCTCGCTATTCTCTCTCTTGCTCTTTTCTCTATTTTTACCTCTTTACTCTAATTCTCACGCACACAGGTTCCAAACCAAAAACCATGGATTTCAGGCAATATCCGCGCTGGGCTAACTCCCGAACGAGCTAAATGCCTTTTATCATTGCTTCGAGGAATACAACACCGAGTCTTGCGTGAAAGGCCCTGTTGTTCCGGATGACTGTGTGATCTCGCTCTCCGTGGTCGATGTGAGTAAAACTTTTAAACAGGTTAACACTCGCAAGGCGGCCGGGCTGGACGGAATACCAGGGCACGTTCTCAAAGCATGTGCAGACCAGCTGGTGTCTTCACTGACATTTTCAATCTCTACTTGTCCCAGTCTGTAATCCCAACATGTTTCAAGCTGACCACTATTGTCCCTGTTCCCAAGAACTCCAAGGTAACCTGCCTAAATGACTATCGTCCTTTAGCACTCACATCTGTAATTATGAAGTGCTTTGAAAGGCTGGTCAGTGTGGTGCCAGGACAACAACCTATCCCTCAATGTTAGTAAGACCAAGAAGTTGAGTTCTACAGCTGCACCATCGAGAGCATTTGGACTGGCTGCATCACCGCTTGGTATGGCAAATTCACCACCGTCGACCGCAAAGCGCAACAGAGGATGGTGCGGACAGCCCAGTACATCACTGGGGCCGAGCTTCCTGCCATCCAGGATCTCTATACCAGGTGGTGTCAGAGAAAGGCCCGAAAATTGCTAAAGACTCCAGCCACCCAAGCCATAGACTGTTCACTCTGCTACCGTCCAGCAAAAGGTACCAGAGCATTGACTCTGTTTTGTATTGTTTAAAAAAGGAAAGGGCTCGTAAGCATTTCACATTTAAGTCTACACCCGTTGTATTCGGCGCAAGTGACAAATACAATATCCCCATGCAATATTGTGACACTTCATGTGAAGAACAATACTGTATAAAGCACTTACCTATGTAGAGTTGAACCCAAGGAAGGACAGAACCCAGGGCCACATAAGAAAGGAGAGAGAGAGGAGAGGAGACATTAATAGGGTGCAATTAACAATGTGACTTCACTGTAATTACACATTGAAAGCTGCAATATGTAACTTTTTTGGTGACCCAGCCAAATCCACATAGTAAAGTGTTATAGATCTGTCATTCTCATTGAAAGCAAGTCTAAGAAGAGGTAGATGTGCGCTATATCTATGCTTCCCATTCTTAAGTTTAGTTTTTGCATCTTTTACGTTCGGTTTTGTACACCAGCTTCAAACAGCTGAAAATTCAATATTTCTGGTTATTGAAAATATATTTCACAGCAGTTTAGATGGTTCAATGATTCTCTACATTGCTTGTTTTGTCACATAAACTGAAATTAGGCGAACCATTCAAATATTAGCAACCAGGAAATGGTGGAGCGATTTCTGCACATTGCACCTCTAAGGCTGCGTAGAGATGCAGGGCACACAGATTATATATTATTTATATAAAAATAAAACCATTACTTCATTAATTTTAAATAAGATCTACTGCTGTAATCATTTTGTGTAATTACATTATTGAAAACCGTGTTTGGTGGATTGCCCTAGTAGTAGTTATTAGATTATGTTCTGTGATGTTGAATAAGTGGAGGACCATTATGGGGCCTTTGAGATTCACAGTAGATTTCCCACTTTCATACAGAGGAGGTAATGATCCTGTTCACACGACACACAGACAGTATCTAGGAATCACAGAAGCATTAGACTATTGGTAACACTGTATACGGTATAATGTGAACACTAACACAGATGCACACAGACACACACATGAAACCCACCCTCACCCTCTCTCTCTCTCTCTCTCTCTCTCTCTCTCTCTCTCTCTCTCTCTCTGTCTCTCTCTCTCTCTCTCTGTCTATTGAGCAGAGAGATAGATGTCTCTCTCTCTCTCTCTCTCTCTCTCTCTCTCTCTCTCTCTCTCTCTCTCTCTCTCTCTCTCTCTTAAAAGGATAGAATGCCGGCTGTGGAGATGTGGCTGCTGATAGGATAATAAACAACACTTCTCTCTTCCTTTAAGTGAATTAGAATAGAGGGGGTGGGAGGGGAGGGGCGGGGCAGGGCTTTTTATCAAAATGGCGTCTCTCAACATTAACCAATGAGGTTAATGAGCTACAGCCATCCCCAAAAACACTGAGTACAGCTCCAGTATTGTGTGTATGTGCGTGTGTATGTGTGTGTTTGTGTATGTGTGTGTGTGTCTGGGTGTGCATGTGCGTGCGTGTGCGTGTGTGTAGGAAGACTTTCCATCAATGTCCCTACTGTTAGTACTAAAAACAGAGCCACACACTGCCTTGCTCCACACCAACACAGGCAGACATACCATTCCCTACATTGGACCATCTTTCATGGCTGATATGTCAGTATTTTTAGCTGCAGAAAGACTGTAGAGATGTGTTTCGACATTCTCCCCACTTTGTCCCTATGGAGGGTGTGTGTGTCTGCTATGTCTCTGAGGGATGTGTGTGTCCTTCCTCCCAGTCTCTCAGGGTGAATGTGTCCCTGGTTTGTCCCTTTGTGTGTGTGAGCGTGCATACGTGTGTGTGTGTGTGTGTGTGTCCCTCTGAGCACCCCATGCCTCTGGATTCCCATAAGCACATCTGTGTGCTAGCCTGTCTGGCCTGTTTGCCTCTCTCTCTCTCTCTCTCTCTCTCTCTCTCTCTCTCTCTCTCTCTCTCTCTCTCTCTCTCTCTCTCTCTCTCGCTCACACACACACACACATACAGAGAAGGAGAGAGGAGCAGAGAGAAGAAGAGGGGAGGGGGAAGAGAGAAGAAGAGAAGAGTGAATAAGTACCAAAACAAAAACCTCTAGAGCTAAGAACACAGTAAGAGAGAGAGGGAGGGAGGAGTGCAGAGAGAGAGGGAGAAGGGGAGCGAGAAATAACATGAAAGGATAGATGGAATCCTTTCTTGTGTGCTTTTTCCCACCAAACATTTTCGTTTTGGTTTCTGCACTCGATCCCCTCTCTTTCTCTCTCTGTCTTTGTCTCTCTCTCTTTCTCTGTGTTTTCCATGGTGAGCGCGGCAGCACGGCGCAGCAGCAACATCTTTGCAGTAATCCTTTATTTATTACAACCAGTCTTCAGTAGGAAACTAGTTCTGGGCTCTCATCCCTCTAAAGACCTTTTAATCATCTCTCCTTTTAAATTATCTCTTGGTCTCTCTCTCTCTCCCTTCCTACATCCCCCCTAGTCCCCCCTCGCTCCTTCTTCCTTCACTCATTCCTCCCTCTTTTCTCTCCATGCTTTAAAAAAAATATTGTCTCCTTCATTTCTTTCCCCGCCGGCTGCTTCATTCATTTGTAATTTAAATATTTATCTTTCTTTAACCCACCACGGATCCAAAACAAGGACAAAGTTATTCTGCTTGGTTCTCTCCCCCTTCCTCTATCTGCTCCCCTCTCTTTCTGGTGCGAGCAGAGCGAGTGAGAGAGAGAGAGCAAGAGAGAGAGGGAGTGAAATAGAGGGAAAGAGAGAGAGAAAAGTCCCCCGCACCAATAAAAATAGATATGTTGTCATGCTGATGAATGATTAACTCAGGGCCTGACATGCCGTACATAACGGAGAGAGAGAGCGAGGGAGGGAGGAAGAGATGCAGGGAGGGAGGACAGGAAGTAGAAAAGGAGTGAGAGAGAGACAGAGGGAAGGGCCCTAGCAGAAGGGGGCTCCAGACTAGCGAGCGGGAGACTGCAGCTCGTGCCTTTTCTCCAAGATGCGACTGGAAACTCAATAGGGCAGGGGTCCTTAATTATGCACCCACGGCACGGCTGTCTGTGGAGCTGCCTGTTAAAACATCTAAAAAGAACTCAGGCTTTTAACATTGAAGGAAAGAGAGAAAAAAAAGAGAACGTGGTGTCAGAGCCTTGCCTTTCCTCAAACACACATTAAAGACAGGAGGATACAGACAGCACAGGCAGCTGTGACATCACCAATACATTTATCCATTCCCTTCGTTTTTCTCCTTCGCTCTCTGGTTATGTGTTTAGTTGGAGGGGGAGAGGGAGAGAGGGAGTGAGAGAGCCTGTCATCCAGAGGAAACAAAGCATTTGAAGTAGATTGAAGAGGAGGGGTCAGACATCGTTCTAGGGATCTAAACAGACATGGGGTCATTACATTGGGGTTTTATAGAGTGATATTATAGTGATATTCCCATGATGTAACATGGTATTATTAATGTCCTTTACAAGGGGTTTTAGATGGTTATTTCAAATACATGACTGAGGAATATTATCCCCCTGAACTATATGGAACATTTAGTTCCTTGGAAAGTGCAATCATATACAGAATGTGAGAGTTATGTATCTCAACTGTTTTCTGCACTATGTGAAAATACAGTATTGTATTAACTGTAAACCTTTGGTGTCCATTCCTCCTCATTCACAGCTTCAAGGCATTCAGCCTGTCTACAGCAAACATGAGTACCCTTCCAGAGGGTAAGGCTGAGAGAGAAGCTAAATTAAGACCCCCAGATTCAGACCCCCAGCTCAGCCTGTCTGTCTGCATGCCTCCCTCTGCTCACTACCCAGGACCTCACCGGCTGGTTGGGACCCCTTGGTGCCAAATCTGGAAATGGCACACACCCAGACTTCATTCCTACAGGGCCCCCATAGACTGACTGATGATCCAGACCCAGGGTCCATCCATAGAGTAGAATTCCAACAATCACAAATAAAACCTTTCAACCTAAATTCCAGAATCTCCCTCCAGTAAACCCAAGCCAGCAGAGTGATTCCTCCTTCTGTGCTGAGGAAGATGAGACTTGTTGTTTCTGTGTTCTAACTTCAAAGGAGATAGCAGCGACTGCTGTGTCTCTGGAGTTACAACAGATAGCGTTCCCTCTCTTCCTGTCTCCTTTTAACTCTTCCTCAGAGTCACACTGCTCTGTCTTGTCTCAACACAACACTCATTTCATGTCAGAAAGGTGGGAGACAAACTGGGCTTCTCTAGCCAAGCTAACCCAGAACATTCAGAGATCTATAACAATGGACTATAGAGTCAAAATGGTGTGTCCACTTTATACCTCCTGTCTGTTCCTCCAACACTGGTTCTGATGGCTCAGCTAGTTGGAGCATGGTGCACAAACATGCATGCACACACACACACACACACACACACACACACATATACACACACTGCAGTCAGTCAGTGATAGCCTCAATCATCATGGCTTTACAGGCTCTCATAATGGATTAAACATGTGATCAACACTAATAACTCTGGGTTGGCACGGCTCTTAATGACAGATTCACTGCCAACCATGCGCTAGGGTGCCCAGTCAGCCACAGGTGGAATGGAGAGGGTTTCTCTGTGTGTGTGTTATTACTCCAGTCTTCACAAGCACCAGTAAAATCACTGCTCTGACTGCTTAGATTGGATAACACCGCTCTGTAAAGATACTGTTATAGCCTAGACACATAATACAATAGGACTGACTGAGAGCACTCATGGAGAGAGAAGGAGAAGAGAGAGAATGATGGTAAATAGAGATATCATTTTGTGAACAACAAGCTCCCTTTCTTGTGCATCTCACATTTACGCATGCACGCACACACACAAACACACACACACACAGTGCCACCCCTTTACCCGCTGTCTTTCATCAGGCCTGGGTGAGAGAGATGCCACCAACATAAAGCCCTGTCCCAACCCTGGGGCTGAGGAAGAAAAGAGGGACAGGCAGAAGAAAGGAGGGACAGGCAGAAGAAAGGAGGGAGAGGCAGAAGAAAGGAGGGAGAGGCAGAAGAAAGGAGGGACAGGCAGAAGAAAAGAGGGACAGGCAGAAGAAAGGAGGGACAGGCAGAAGAAAGGAGGGACAGGCAGAAGAAAGGAGGGAGAGGCAGAAGAAAGGAGGGACAGGCAGAAGAAAGGAGGGAGAGGCAGAAGAAAGGAGGGAGAGGCAGAAGAAAGGAGGGAGAGGCAGAAGAAAAGAGGGAGAGGCAGAAGAAAGGAGGGAGAGGCAGAAGAAAGGAGGGAGAGGCAGAAGAAAGGAGGGAGAGGCAGAAGAAAGGAGGGACAGGCAGAAGAAAGGAGGGACAGGCAGAAGAAAGGAGGGACAGGCAGAAGAAAGGAGGGAGAGGCAGACCAGACACTTTTCTTCTCCTCCCTGTCCTGTTTCAAGCCCTGCCATCTGCCTGCATGGAGAGTGTTTGGGCTAGGCAGGGCAGGGGCAGGGGGCTGGGCTGGGCAGGGGGCTGGGCTGGGCTGGGCAGGGGGCTGGGCTGGGCAGGGGGCTAGGCTGGGCAGGGCAGGGTGCTGGGCTGGGCAGGGCAGGGGGCAGGGGGCTGGGCTGGGCAGGGGGCTGGGCTGGGCTGGTGCAGGGGGCTGGGCTGGGCTGGGCAGGGGGCTAGGCTGGGCTGGGGCAGGGGGCTGGGCTGGGCAGGGGGCTGGGCTGGGCTGGGGCAGGGGGCTGGGCTGGGCAGGGGCTAGGCTGGGCAGGGCAGGGGGCTGGGCTGGGCAGGGGGCTGGGCTGGGCAGGGGGCTGGGCTGGGCTGGGGCAGGGGGCTGGGCTGGGCAGGGGGCTGGGCTGGGCTGGGGCAGGGGGCTGGGCTGGCCAGGGCAGGGTGCTGGGCTGGGCAGGGCAGGGGGCAGGGGGCTGGGCTCGGCAGGGGGCTGGGGCAGGGGCTGAACCCAGTAACACAGACCTTAGTAACTGCTGCAGGGAGGCAGGGAGAGAGGGATGGGGGGACAGGGGATAAGGGGAGAGGATGAGAGGGAGAGAGGGACTGGGGAATAGGTGGATGGGGGACAGGAGACCTGAAGGAAGGAAGGAAGGAAGGAAGGAAGGAAGGAAGGAAGGAAGGAAGGAAGGAAGGAAGGAAGGAAGGAAGGAAGGAAGGAAGGAAGGAAGGAAGGAAGGAAGGAAGGAAGGAAGGAAGGAAGGAAGGAAGGAAGATACAGACAGAGGGAGGGGCAGGGGAATAGAGAGGGGGACAGGGGCAGCCCATGGTCCTGTATCTCATATGGTAGGCATGTCAGCCTCCAACACAGACAGACAGACAGACAGACAGACAGACAGACAGACAGACAGACAGACGTACAGACATAGTCTGCAGCAGAGACAGGCTCCATAATGAAGAGTGCAGGGGGGAGTAAAGATGTCTAGGCCTCTGAAAGGAAGTCTGCAGAAATGATTACCTCCTTCCATAAACTCTATGAGGCAAGCAGTATAGTAGGTAGATATTGCCTGTAACCTGATGGAAAAAATAATCTGATCCTAGATCTGGGGCAAATTCTATCTCGAACCAGAGACTCTGTCATACAGGGTGAAAATAGTGACAACGGACAGAATAACAGCTTTTTACAAAACCATGTTGTTTCAGCACTATACACTCCAAAGACATACATCATCTAATTGGTGTCATTAATATTCTGCTACAACAACTCTCAATCTTCCCTTATATAGAGAGCATAGGAGACAGAGTCCTGTCAGAGTCATGTTAGAGAACAGAGAACAGAGTACACACCCCAGGTCTTTCATCTCACTACGTCTGATCACAGGCCTATTGTTAAGGTTCATCAAGATGATCAGAGACATGACAGTTTTAGCTCATATCAACATACACACACGCATGCACGCACACACACAGGCACGCACTCACTCAGTGAGGTGGATGTGAGAGCAGCTCCCAGCAGACAGACAAACGGACAGACAGAGAGGGTTTACCCCAGGTGGATGTGAGAGCAGCTCCCAGCAGACAGACGGACAGACAGAGAGGGTTTACCCCAGGTGGATGTGAGAGCAGCTCCCAGCAGACAGACGGACACAGCTGCTCCAGCACAGCACAAAGACAACACACCACAATAATGACTTCTGTCACATTAACAGCAGTCTGAGTGTGTTGGTCGAGGCCAGTCCCAAAATGTGTTATCAGGCCAGATCAATAGAGGATGCAGCGTAATGTGGCTCAGTCAGAGGAGAGCAGAGGTGACAGAGGACACATCAATCCCTATCTTAACTACGTTGTATCAGGGCTGTTATTTACCTAGGCTCACTCTTCTTTGGGAGTTAACCAGGGTGAATTGCTCTTCTAGACACATAATGAAGTATAGAATATGTTGTGGAGGAAGTGTTCAACCGTTAAACTATTGTCAGGGGCTAAGAGGGCAGATTCTGTGTATGTACTATAGCTTGTGAAAAATGACACCCCTGAGAATTAGAGTCCTGTATCCAATATAAGTCTGTCTAGGGTGATCAGCTGAGTTGCTACAGTTGAGTTTAGCGGCGGGTGATATAGCAAAAAATCCATATCACAATAAATTGACTGAATTATCAAGATAACGATACGTTTATAACATTAATGTGCATCCCAGTTTATATTACCTTAAAACTACTACTATTACTTTGAATGTTGTAGCTATCAATTGTCCCTTTAACAATAACCCATATTAGCAGAGATTTCATGTCAAACATTTCTCCAGTAAAGGCTTACTAGGCTACTTATTGTAATCAACGATATCAGCAAAGTGGTCAGTTCGGTCGGTGTCAATAATATCCGGTTTATCGTCCCAGCTCTAGTTAAGTTGTTCTCCCATTCCTTGTATATTTCTGTTGTGTCTCTCCCTGGTCCTCCTCAGCCTGAGGCTTATTCCAGTCTGCATCACTGTTAGCTGGAGACTGGCTCTGCTAGAACAGGTTTGACTATTACAGCACACATACAACAACTGGTTATCCCCACCAAGATGGAGGTGTATGTAGCCAGTTGTTTTTGGTATTATTCTCTTTTAGGTCTGCAGTTCTAGCCTCCAGTCATAGTGCTGCTGTGATTAAAACAAATGGGACAACCCTACTGTCCCCCTCACCTTCTCTTCTCCTATAACCCCCCTCAGAAGAGGCTGCTTCCAATTTGTCCAGGACCCTAGGGTGATTGTGAGTAGAGCTTTACTGTTTGCCTGTTCTTTCTCTCATATGAGAGGCACAATGGAGGATGTGTGAATGGTATTCCAGTGAATGGCATTGTAATAGCTATATAATCTCCACTGTACTGTTGATTTGAAAATCGCTCACTCACATTGACACAAATGCAGTCAAACACACACACACACACACACACTTAAAAATACCTTGCAACTTCAAGGCACCGCTACGATAGGCTTTCAGTCAGGGGAAATATTATTCTGTTGACTAAATTCACCAACCTCCCTTTGAAAACATCCCAAAATTCAAGGTCTTACCCAAACATGTCTAAACAAATGTGTCTCTGGAGGCCCTGTTTTGAACCCAAATTGGGTGAGAAGATGGGAAACAAGCTGAAGTTAATAGAACAAGGCTGGGATTTAGAAAAGAGGAGAGATAATATTAGAATATAAAGGTAAACTAAAAAGGGCCTGAGAGCAAAGCCCTCAGAGGCAAAGGAAGCTATTATTGTTTGCAGTGAGTGAGTTGTGATATCTTCCCTGAGGGCTACACAGTCACTGTGGTTCAGTATGTTTTTTCTTTCTCAATAGGTTGAGGTATAGGTGTAGCTGTGGCTAGGCATCTCTCTCCTGTTGTTTCTGCTCTGAGGCAGAGTCGCGTCCAGCGCTCTCTTCACACACACACGCTCACACACACCTAGCCCTCACTGCTACCTGATACACCCTCACACTGTCATCATACACTATTTGAAAAATCACTTGTTTGAGAGTGCATTTTGTGTGTGTGTGTGTGTGTGTGTATGTTTGTGTACGTGTGTGTGTACGTGTGTGTGTGTGTGTGTGTGTACATGTGCGTGTGTGACTGTGTGAGAGCATCATCCTGGGTGATTGATAGGTGCTCTAGAAGCAGTGGAGACCTGAAACCCTGCCTATACCTCACTTAGGAGTCCCACGCCTCCCTCTAGTCTCTCTCTTTCTCTCTCTCTCGGTCTCTCTCTCTCTCTCTCAGTCACTCTCTCTGTTGAGTGCACTACAAAGACAGGAGAACACATTAGGAGGCATGGCATGCTCAAACAGTGCTGTCATTGTTGACAACATTCTCAGTTGAGAAGAAGAGGAGACCCATCCCACCTAGGTGCTGGGTAATGGTGGGAGAAACACTGACTGCACTAGTTATTCTGGTGACATTGTGAATTACTGTAGCACCATGTCTCTCTGACCATCACTGGAGGCCATCTCCTTTCACTGGCTGTACCAGGATCAGCAGAGAGCCCTCTGACATCCCCCTGTTACCTGTGACAGACTGTTAAAGGCTGGTCTGCGACCTGTGGGGCTCGTTATGTTACTGTAGCTATCATTCTGTAGCCCAGAGCTCAGTGGTCGAGATGAAGGGAGCACAGAACTATCTCTCTCTCTCTCTCTCTCTCACACACACACACACACACACACACACATATATACCACTGCTTTGTTTTTCGTTGAAGGCTTGAAAGTGATTACTGATGGGGTCCACTACATTAGAGTAAGAACAATTATTATTTATTTGGACATTTTATTCACCGCAAATACAGTATATCGTTGATTTACTTATTGTCCTATCATGATGGAACGGTGCCAAGCCTATATCATAGACATCCACCTGAGCGACCTACCCACTAAGGAGAAGTCCTCTTCCGCTTATAGGCCTACTGCAAGTAGCCTACGCAGCCCAGACAGAATGATGAACACAGTCAGAGACCCACTACAGCAGCACCGCCCCCTCAAGAGTCTGAGCCTGCCTGGCAGGGTTGGTCCAACAAAGCCAAAGCCCTCGGTTGGGAGAGCATAATATACTGTGGGGGAAAAAAGTATTTAGTCAGCCACCAATTGTGCAAGTTCTCCCACTTAAAAAGATGAGAGAGGCCTGTAATTTTCATCATAGGTACACGTCAACTATGACAGACAAAATGAGAAAAAAAATCCAGAAAATCACATTGTAGGATTTTTTATGAATTTATTTGCAAATTATGGTGGAAAATAAGTCTTTGGTCAATAACAAAAGTTTCTCAATACTTTGTTATATACCCTTTGTTGGCAATGACACAGGTCAAACGTAAGTCTTCACAAGGTTTTCACACACTGTTGCTGGTATTTTGGCCCATTGCTCCATGCAGATCTCCTCTATAGCAGTGATGTTTTAGGGCTGTCGCTGGGCAACACGGACTTTCAACTCCCTCCAAAGATTTTCTATGGGGTTGAGATCTGGAGACTGGCTAGGCCACTCCAGGACCTTGAAATGCTTCTTACGAAGCCACTCCTTCATTGCCCGGGCGGTGTGTTTGGGATCATTGTCATGCTGAAAGACCCAGCCACGTTTCATCTTCAATGCCCTTGCTGATGGAAGGAGATTTTCACTCAAAATCTCACGATACACGGCCCCATTCATTCTTTCCTTTACACGGATCAGTCGTCCTGGTCCCTTTGCAGAAAAACAGCCTCAAAGCATGATGTTTCCACCCCCATGCTTCACAGTAGGTATGGTGTTCTTTGGATGCAACTCAGCAATCTTTGTCCTCCAAACACGACGAGTTGAGTTTTTACCAAAAAGTTCTATTTTGGTTTCATCTGACCATATGACATTCTCCCAATCCTCTTCTGGATCATCCAAATGCACTCTAGCAAACTTCAGACGGGCCTGGACATGTACTGGCTTAAGCAGGGGGACACGTCTGGCACTGCAGGATTCGAGTCCCTGGCGGCGTAGTGTGTTACTGATGGTAGGCTTTGTTACTTTGGTCCCAGCTCTCTGCAGGTCATTCACTAGGTCCCCCTGTGTGGTTCTGGGATTTTTGCTCACCGTTCTTGTGATCATTTTGACCCCACGGGGTGAGATCTTGCGTGGAGCCCCAGATCGAGGGAGATTATCAGTGGTCTTGTATGTCTTCCATTTCCTAATAATTGCTCCCACAGTTGATTTCTTCAAACCAAGCTGCTTACCTATTGCAGATTCAGTCTTCCCAGCCTGGTGCAGGTCTACAATTTTGTTTCTGGTGTCCTTTGGCAGCTCTTTGGTCTTGGCCATAGTGGAGTTTGGAGTGTGACTGTTTGAGGTTGTGGACAGGTGTCTTTTATACTGATAACAAGTTCAAACAGGTGCCATTAATACAGGTAACGAGTGTAGGACAGAGGAGCCTCTTAAAGAAGAAGTTACAGGTCTGTGAGAGCCAGAAATCTTGCTTGTTTGTAGGTGACCAAATACTTATTTTCCACCATAATTTGCAAATAAATTCATTAAAAATCCTACAATGTGATTTTCTGGATTTTTTTTCCTCAATTTGTCTGTCATAGTTGACGTGTACCTATGATGAAAATTACAGGCCTCTCTCATCTTTTTAAGTGGGAGAACTTGCACAATTGGTGGCTGACTAAATACTTTTTTTCCCCACTGTACAACGTTTTTCTCAAAGCTGCTAATGAGAACCTTGACGACCTCGTACCTAGACAGTGGGAATTCCAGTGGAGTACTCCTACCCAGGTAGTGGGAAACAGCGTGTGTGTGCGTTGAAGGAAAGGGGTGTATCCAAGCTCCATCAGTTAGGACTAGAGATTGGTTAATCAAATCTTCCCATTCCTGCTCAATCTGGCATGCCTTCTCAATCAGCTGCAACGGTACACGCATTTACACGTTGAACAATTGTTGAACACCTGAGCTTGTGGTTGTATGACAGAGCGTGTGTGTAAGTGTGGGGTCAGTTTATGGGTGGAAGGGGAGAGAGGAGTAGAGGTGTTTGAGTGGGTGGGGTGAGTGAGTGTGTGTGTGTATCCCACATCTGTTGCTATGGGGTAATGATGTTAGGGACAGTATAGGATGGAATCACAAGCTGTAATGTAAAATGAATAATAATTGTTTGCCAAAAATATAGATTTTGTCCTGCCAGCCCTTGTTATAGGTAACAATCCTTCGTAGGAAGTGCATACATTATTACACATATTATTTGTCAATTGTAGGAATGATTTAAGATACGCAAGATTATTTTAATATATATATACACTACAAGTCAAAGGTTTGGACACACCTACTCATTCAAGGGTTTTTCTTTATTTTTACACATTTTACATTGTAGAATAATAGTGTAGATATCAAAACTATGAAATAACACATATGAAATCATGTAGTAACGAAAAAAGTGTTAAACAAATCAACATATATTTTATATTTGAGATTCTTCAAATAGCCTTGATGACATTTTTGCACACTCTTGGCATTCTCTCAACCAGCTTCATGAGGTAGTCACCTGGAATGCATTTCAATTAACAGGTGTGCCTTCTTAAAAGTTAATTTGTGGAATTGATATCCTTCTTAATGCGTTTGAGCCAATCAGTTGTGTTGTGACGGTAGGGGGGTATACAGAAGATAGTCCTATTTGGTAAAAGACCAAGTCCATATTATGGCAAGAACAGCTCAAATAAGCAAAGAGAAACGACAGTCCATCATTACTTTAAGACATGAAGGTCAGTCAATACGGAACATTTCAAGTGCAGTCGGAAAACCATCAAGCGCTATGATGAAACTGGCTCTCATGAGGACCGCCACAGGAATGGAAGACCCAGAGTTACCTCTGCTGCAGAGGATAAGTTCATTAGAGTTACCAGCCTCAGAAATTGCAGCCCAAATAAATGCTTCATGGAGTTCAAGTAACAGACACATCTCAACATCAACTGTTCAGAGGAGACTGTGTGAATCAAGCCTTCATGGTCAAATTGATGCAAAGAAACCACTACTAAAGGACACCAATAAGATGAAGATACCTGCTTGGGCCAAGAAACACGAGCAATGGACATTAGACCGGTGGAAATTTGTCCTTTGGTCTGGAGTCCAAATTGGACCACTGTGTCTTTGTGAGACGCGATGTGGGTGAACGGATGATCTCCGCATGTGTAGTTCCCAACGCAAAGCATGGAGGAGGAGGTGTTATGGTGTTGGGGTGCTTTGCTGGTGACACTGTCTGTGATTAATTTAGAATTCAAGGCACACTTAAACAGCATGGCTACCACAGCATTCTGCAGCGATACGCCATCCCATCTGGTTTGGGCTTAGTGGGACTATCATTTGTTTTTCAACAGGACAATGACCCAACACACCTCCAGGCTGTGTAAGGGCTATTTTACCAAGAAGGAGAGTGATGGAGTGCTGCATCAGATGACGTGACCTCCACAATCCCCCGACCTCAACCCAATTGAGATGGTTTGGGATGAGTCGGACGGCAGAGTGAAGGAAAAGCAGCCAGCAAGTGCTCAGCATATGTGGGAACTCCTTCAAGACTGTTGGAAAAACATTCCAGGTGAAGCTGGTTGAGAGAATGCCAAGAGTGTGCAAAGCTGTCATCAAGGCAAATGGTGGCTATTTAAAGAATCTCAAATATAAAATTTATTTTGATTTGTTTAACACTTTTTTGGATACTACATGATTCCATATGTCTTCACTATTATTCTACAATGTAAAAAATAGTAAAAATAAAGAAAAACCCTTGAATGAGTAGGTGTGTCCAAACTTTTAACTAGTACTATATATATATATATATATATATATATATATATATACTTTTTTGGTAATACTATATACACAATACAACCGAGGCGAAAGAGTAAAAAATTATGTTGGTTGCTAATCTGGTTCTGTTCTGTAGGTGGCACTATGTGCTCTTTTCAAAGGATGGTTCTCATTCTCTTAAAGGCCCTAGGATCCATGTGTACAGGGTGGTCTGTCAGTCACTGGGACGACAACCCAACTTGGGATGGGAGGAGGTTTTAGAGGGTGGAATATTGGAGGCAGTTGCACTGCAAATATCATGGTACAGCTATATGGACACTCAATCATCATCAATTTACCCTAACCTCGGTCAACTGTAAGTGCTGTTACTGTGAAGTGGAAATGTCTAGGAGCAACAATGGCTCAACCGCGAAGTGGTAGGCCACACAAGCTCACAGAATGGGACCACAGAGTGCTGAAGTGTCATCAGTTGCAACAATCACTACTGAGTTCCAAACTGCCTCTGGAAGCAACGTCAGCACAATAACTGTTCATCGGGAGCTTCATGAAATGGGTTTCATGGCCGAGCAGCGCACACAAGCCTAAGATCACCATGTGCAATGCCAAGTGTCGGCTGGAGTGGTGTAAAGCTCGCCGCCATTGGACTCTAGAGCAGTGGAAACGCGTTCTCTGGAGTGATGAATCACGCTTCACCATCTGGCAGTATGATGGACTAATCTGGGTTTGGCGGATGCCAGGAGAACGCTACCTGCCCCAATGCATAGTGCCAACTGTGAAGTTTGGTGGAGGAAATATACTTCTCCCTTGGATAAAGAAACTCAAAAGGGGTGATGATATTAATTAACAATAATTTCGATCCGAATGTGCAGACTGTCCAAACAGATCCGCAAGGAGGGTGGATCCTTTTAAATATGTTATTGGATCCTAAACAGATTTGGCTTACTAATCTATTTGGTCCAAATAATGATGATCCACGCTTCTTCTAAAATATTAATAATAATTTATCGAGCTTACAAGCAATGCACGACTCTATTTTTATTATGGTGGGAGATTATAATATGGTTTTAAATACCTCAATGGACCGTAAAGGAAATCACACTACAAACGTTCACCCTCATGCACTTCAATCACGAATATTATGGATATATTGGAACTAGTGGATATATGGAGGCTTAAATACCCTGACCTAGTGAGATATACATGGCGGAGGCTCAATCAAGCTAGTCGCCTTGACTACTTTCTTATGTCATTCTCGATGGCACCAAAAGTTTATGACGATGACAACTTGTTTTTTTGCTACTTAACATAGGTTCAGCAGATCCTTTTATTGTATGGGACACTTTCAAATGTGCTTTAGAGGACATGCAATTCAATATTCATCTTTAAAACAAAACAAAACAACAATTAGTCTAAAGAGTTCATATTAACAAAGGAAATAGAGGGACTAACAGTACAGGTAGATACCAATAAAAACTGTATCATAAAGGCACAGAATAAATTAGAGGACAAACAAAAAGAACTGGAGGAACTTATTCAAGAAAGATCAAGTGTAATATATTATTTAAAAAACTGGATGGAATATTGGGAAAAATGCACCAAATTCTTTTTAAATCTTCAACATAGAAATGCTACAAAAAATAATTTTCAAAAGCTTGTTACAAATGACACTCACCAAACAATGCTTTGAAAGAGGAAGCAAAGTACTTTAAGCATATGTTTTCATTTCAGTCTCCTCCATCTCCACTAACTGAAGTCAATTGTAAGGATTTCTTTCTACTAATAGTGTAAAATTAACAGCTGTATAGAAATACTAATGTGAAGGCCAAATTACAGAGGTGGAACTTATTGATGAAATTAAAGCCTTTAAGTCCGGGAAAACTCCAGGGCTGGATGGCATACCAGCTGAGGTATATCAAACCTTTTTCCATGTACTCAGAGGTCCGTTATTAGAATGTTTTAACCACTTCTATAAAAATGGTAGACTATCAAATACTCAGCAAAAAGGTCTGATTTCACTATTACTGAGAAAGGACCCAAATTCTAGCAAAATGTATAGCGCATAGAATAAAAAAAGTATTGTCAGATATTATTCATCCTAATCAGACAGGTCTTTTACATGGACGATACATTGGAGATAATATAAGACAAGTACTGGAAACAATAGAACACTATGAACAATCTGGGAAACCAGGCATAGTATTCATAGCTGATTTTGAAAAGGCCTTTGATAAAGTACGACTAGAATTTATATATAAATGCCTGGACTATTTTCATTTAGGAGAATCTCTTATACAATGGGTTAAAGATATGTATAGTAACCCCTGTTGTAAAATAGTAAATAATGGCTACTTCTCAGAAAGTATTAAACTGTCGAGAGGAGTGAAACAATGTTGTCCACTATTGGCATATCTATTTATTATGGCCATAGAAATGTTAGCTATTAAAATCAGATCCAACAGTAAAATCAAGGGGCTTAAAAACAAAGGTGTCATTGTATGCTGACGACTCATGTTTTCTTTTAAATCCCTGCACAGCCTCATAGAGGATCTAGATAATTTATTTAACCTCTCTGGATTACAACCAAACTATGATAAGTGTACCATATTGGATATTGGATCGCTAAAAAATACAACTTTTACATTACCATGTAGTTTACCAATAAAATGGTCTGACGGTGAAGTGGACATACTCTGTATTCATAACCCGAAAGAGAGAAACAATCTCACTACAATACATTTTAATAGAAAGTTAGCAAAAATAGATAAGATCTTGCTACCATGGAAAGGTAAATACCTGTCTATTTGTGGAAAAATCACCCTGATTAACTCTTTAGTCATATCCCAGTTGACCTATTTACTTATGGCCCTGCCTACACTGAACGACTTGTTTTAAAATGATATGAGTAAAAAATATTTCACTTTATTTGGAATGGCAAGCCAGACAAAATTAAACGGCCTATTTATATAATTAATATGAATTTGGAGGGCTGAAATTATTCAATATTAAAGCATTGAACCTCTCACTAAAGGATTTAGTCATACAAAAGTTGTACTTAAATTCGAACTGGTTTTCCAGAAAATTTGTAAGAATGGCTCACCTCATGTTCAACAATGGCCTTTTTCCCTTTCTTCAGATTACATCCTCTCACTTTCGGTTATTTGAAAATGAAATCATCTCCAGAATATCGCTATTTTTAAAACAAGCTATAGATGCTGGTTGCAATTTCAGTTGAATCCACCAGAAGACAGAACAAATATTGCAACAAATATTATGGTGTCATGCCCTGACCTAGAGAACTCTTGTTGGTTGGGTCAGGGTGTGAATTTCAGTTTGAGATCTATGTGATTATATTCTATGTTGGAGATCTAGTATGTGTATGTCTAGGTTTGGCCGGGTGTGATTCCCAATCAGAGGCAGCTGTCGCTCGTTGTCTCTGATTAGGGATCATACTTAGGTAGCCTGGTTGCCTACCTTAGTTGTGGGATCTTGACTCTTGTTTTGGCTTGTTTGTGTGTAGCCATTGTGAGCTTCACGTTATGTTGCTTTTGTTGTTTTTGCAGAGTGTTTATTTGTTCTAATAAACATGTACGCATACCACGCTGCACCTTGGTCTGACCCGTCTCTCAACGACCGTGACAGAAGATCCCACCGTAAAAGGACCAAGCAGCGTGCCCAGAAGGAGCAAACGCCTGGGACTCAACGGGAGGTAACCTTGGTAGATGTCCTCCTCGGTTGGGGTAAAATTACTGAGGAGGAGGCCCTCTGTTTCCGGGAGGCAATGAAGGAGAGTGTAGCCGATAAAGGACCCTGGGTGAAGGAAGAAGCCCGGGTAGGAGAGGGTCAACGGCGACATCAACGGTGCTGGCCGAAGAGGAAGCCCGAGAGGCAGCCCCAATAAAACATTTTGGGGGGGCTAAAGGGGTGGTCGGGGATCGAGAGAGAAGAGCCCCGACCATTGCACCCATGGGGGTTCCAGGTGCAGTCCCTACAACCATGGGAGCAGGAATGGGAGCAGTTTTACACAGAGGAGTCGGAGGAAGACGACGACGATGAATTTCTGTTCCCTCACTCGTGGGGGCTCCCGGAGGAGTCCTCACTGGAGGGGGATTGGCGGTGGAGAGAAAAGGACTGGAACAGTCGTGGATCTCCAACGCCAGTTCCCAGCCCGGTACGCCCTGTGCCTGCTTCTCGCACCAAGGCAGTGGTGCGTGTTCTCAGTCCGGTACGGTCCATGCCTGCTTCTCGCACCAAGCCAGTGGTGCGTGTTCCCAGTCCGGCGCGGTCCGTGCCTGCTCTTCGCACCAAGCCAGTGGTGCGTGTTCTCAGTCCGGTACGGCCCGTGCCTGCTTCTCGCACCAAGCCAGTGGTGCGTGTTCCCAGTCCGGCGCGGTCTGTGCCTGCTCCTCGCACCAAGCCAGTGGTGTGTGTTCCCAGTCCGGTACGGCCCGTGCCTGCTCCTCGCACCAAGCCAGTGGTGCGTGTTCCCAGTCCGGCATGCCCCATGCCTGCCTCTCGCACCAAGCCAGTGGTGCGTGTTCCCAGTCCGGCACGGCCCGTGCCTGCTCCTCGCACCAAGACAGTGGTGCGTGTTCCCAGGCCGGCACGGCCCGTGCCTGCTCCTCGCACCAAGCCAGTGGTGCGTGTTCCCAGTCCGGCACGGCCCGTGCCTGCTCCTCGCACCAAGCCAGTGGTGCGTGTTCCCAGTCCAGCACGGCCCGTTCCAGGACAGAAACACGCACCTAAAATGGAGTCAGCAGGTACAGTCGGTCCGTCCAGATCTTTGGAGGAACGTATCCAACGGCAGGCGAGCAGGATCCAGGCTCTCGGCAGCGCAATGGAGCGCGTGGTGAGTACATTGGAGCGAGGGGAGAGAGGTGGCGTTTCTACACCTCCTCCAACCACACAACTCACCCGACCTCCAGTGATGGTCCCCTGCAGGGAGCACTTTAGCGTGTCGGTGCCCAGTCTGGGACCGGCAACCAGCCCAACTACAGGGTTGGAAACCAACTCTGCGTCGGTGCAAGGGTGGGCACGACGTACAGCCCCGTTTTGGAGCAGGAGCTCCTAAACGTGTCGGTGCCCAGTCTGGGGCCGGCAACCAGTCCTACTACAGGGCTGGAATTTTCCTCTGCGTCGGTGCCCAGGCTGGGCACGGCGTTTAGTCCTGCTCCAGAGATGGGGATGGATACGGGTCCGGAAGTTTGCTCCACTTCAGAGCCAGAGCAGTCCGCTCCACCGGAGCCTAGTCCGGCTTCGGTCAGCTGCTCCAGTCCTGTGCCAGAGCAGTCCACTCCACCGGTGCCCAGTCAGGCTCCGGTCAGCGGCTCCACTCCGGAGCCAGGGCAGTCCGCTCCACCGGGGTCCAGTTCAGCTCCGGTCAGCTGCTCTACTCCGGAGCCAGAGAAGTCCGCTCCACCAGTGCCCAGTCCAGCTCCGGTCAGCGGCTCCACTCCGGAGCCAGAGCAGTCCGCTCCACCGGTGTCCAGTCCAGCTCTGGTAGGCGGCTCCACTCCGGAGCCAGGGCAGTCCGCTCCACCGGGGTCCAGTTCAGCTCCGGTCAGCGGCTCCACTCCAGGCCCAGACGTCAGCCCCTCTCCAGGGTCGGGGCCTCCCACACCAGGGTCCAGACAGGGCTTGGTGCATCGCGGGAGGATTGCCGATCCAGGCCCAGATGTCAGCCCCTCTCCAGGTTCGGGGTCTCCCACACCAGGATCCAGACAGGGCTTGGTGCATCGTGGGAGGAAGGAGAGGGGAAGCATCGCGCCGAGGACCAGACCAGGGGTGCAACGGGGAGGTAGAGAGGGAGAGATCATCACGCCCGGAGCCGGAGCCGCCTCCGAGGCTAATGCCCACCCGGACCCTCCCCTGTTATGTTAGGTTTTGCGGCCCAGATTCCGCACCTTTGGGGGGGGCGGGGGGTACTGTCACGCCCTGACCTAGAGAACTCTTGTTGGTTGGGTCAGGGTGTGAGTGTCAGTTTGAGATCTATGTGATTATATTCTATGTTGGAGATCTAGTATGTGTATGTCTAGGTTTGGCCAGGTGTGATTCCCAATCAGAGGCAGCTGTCGCTCGTTGTCTCTGATTGGGGATCATACTTAGGTAACCTGGTTGCCTACCTAGTTAGAGTGTTTATTTGTTCTAATAAACATGTACGCATACCACGCTGCACCTTGGTCTGACCCGTCTCTCATAGACGGTGACATATGGTTAAACTCAAATATACTAATTGATAGATTTTTTTATTTATTATTGTATAATCTTTGTTAATGATATAATAAATATGACTGGTGGAGTTATATCACACATGCAGCTAACATAAATATATGGAAATGTCTGCTCTATCCAAAAACTGATTGCAGCATTACCACAAAAATGGAAGAGGCAAGTGGAAGTGGAAGAAGGTAAGGAACTTGTCTGTCGGCCCTACATTCAAGACCAAAATTGGTTAAAGAAAATTGTGATAAATAAAAAAGTAGTTTTTCTATTTCAATTATTATATAAAATTCTTGCAATCAATAGAATGTTATGTGTATATGGGGAACAAAACAATCGAGAAAATGCATCCCATAACATTTTTACATGGAAATAGCTGTTCTATCATTCAGCGTACAGTAGCACCCCATGTGTGGTGTTCAATGTAAGCCTACATTCTTTTGAAGAAAAAAAACATGCAGGGCTTGACATCAATTTGTTTATCCACTTGTCCTTCAGACAAGGAGGTGACTGAAAATGTTGTTGTGTTGTTTGATACAAGAAACCACTTTACAAAATAAAATGAATCATTATTCCCATACCATTATTACAGAGAATCATAAAAATTATGCTACCCTCTGCCTATTGGCTACTTAGCTTATTCAAGCCTGTCTCAAATACAACACTGCCCCTTTAAGACAAAAAAAAAGCTCTTCACCTGACTCACTTTTCTAAGAAATGCACACGTTTTATGCTCTTGTAGGAAGCAATCACTCCCCCATTGCTGACTACAAAGTATCTATAACTGGGCTAATAACTCACTAACTAGCAAAATATATGAACACATGTACAAATGTGCACACGTCGCTACATGTAGCTCTCGCTTTGATCTCAAAACAAGCGCATCTACCCATGACCGATGATGCTGTAAAAACAGTCCAGTTCAAAGTGAATGGCACAGATCCATTTATGGCAATGGTCTATTTGCATATAGGCCTACTGCAGCTCTGATTGGTTATGCCGCACCGGTCTGTGTAGAGTACGGGCTGAGTAGTGCGTGTCAATGCAATAGAATTCTACTCCGATGCGTTCTGCCTACAACAAAATCTATTTTATAAACTGGGTGGTTTGAGCCCTGAATGCTGATTGGCTGACAGCCGTGGTATACCATGGGTATGACAAAACATTTATTTTTACTGTTCTAATTACGTTGATAACCAGTTTATAGTAGCAATAAGGCACCTCAGGGGTTTGTGATATATGGCCAATATACCACGGCTAAGGGCTGTATCCAGGAACTCCGCATTGCGTCGTGCTTAAGAACAGCCCTTAGCCGTGGTATATTGCTGATATGCCACACCTCCTCGGGCATTACTGCTTAAGTATAGTTAGTTTTGCATACTAAGTCTTGGATAGTTCGTTTTGTTTCGGTATGTTGCATTGAAAGTGGCTAATATTGCATTGATTCAATCACAATTCCCACAGTAAAGGGAAACGTTGATATTGTTCACTAACGGGGAAAACTCTAGAAAGTTGAGTGAAGTTCAATCTTGTGCTTCTCTGCGTGCGCTGATATTTCTTCTGCGCGGCAGTCCCGGGGAGCTGCGCACCAGCACACAGCTTAGAGGGAACATGGGATACAACCATCCCAGCTCTGCAGATTTTGCTGCGAAGAGACAGATCCTTAGATCACTTGTTTTGGTACTGCCCATATGTAACTTGTTTTTGGTCGCAGGTTCTGGAATGGCTGAAGAATTGCAACAATTACCTGGAGCTAACTCAGCAAATAGCACTGCTGGGTGACTTGAAAAGCCATAGTCAATCAATAAATATATAACAATACTTTTAGTAAAAATATTCATCTTTAATTTACAATCTGTAGAAACTATGAGAATAGAAAGGTTCCGAACTTTTGTGAAACATTACAGCACAGTTAGAAATCAAAACTGGATGGTTTTCAGAGATAGATGGGATGGGTTGATGGTAGCTGAAGGGTGGGACTAAAAACAAATAAACACAAATAAAAAAAGATAACTAATGTAAAATATACTGTCTCCGTAAAATGTATATAGTATGTATAAGCCGTAAGTAGAAGGCTAAGTATTGTTGTCCATTATTTTACTCCAATTAGTGGAGGGGTGGTAGGATTAGGGTAAAATAATAATGCAAATAGTCTGGGTAGCCATTTGATTAGATGTTCAGGAGTCTTATGGCTTGGGGGTAGAAGCTGTTTAGAAGCTTCTTGGACCTAGACTTTGCGCTCCGGTACCGCTCACTGTGCGGTAGCAGAGAGAACAGTCTATGACTAGGGTGGCTGGAGTCTTTGACAATTTTTAGGGCCTTCCTCTGACACTGCCTGGTATAGAGGTCCTGGATGGCAGGAGGCTTGAACCCAGTGATGTACTGGGCCGTACGCGCTACCCTCTGTAGTGCCTTGCGGTCAGAGGCCGAGCAGTTGCCATATCAGGCAGTGATGCAATCAGTCAGGATGCTCTTGATGGTGCAGATGTAGAACCTTTTGAGGATCTGAGGACCCATGCCAAATCTTTTCAGTCTCCTTAGAGGGAATAGGTTTTGTCGTGCCCTCTTCACGACTGTCTTGGTGTGCTTGGACCATGTTAGTTTGTTGGTGATGTGGACACCAAAGGATGCAGACAATTACATTGATAGAACCCACAATCTATCTGCAATATTAAAGCTGATCCATCCCCCCCAACAACAACAAAAAAAGTCTACAACGCTCTCTCCTCCTCCTCCCTCCATCCCTCCCTCTCATATTCCACTGTCGGTCCACAGGCCAGTCATGTCTGATGTGAGGGGATGAGGTGAGAGGAGAAGAGAAGAGAAAAAAAGTTATTTGGAGCTTGTTGACCCCCAGAGTTGGAGGCGGCCCCCTGGTTGGCCAATTGTAGGAGGGTTAAGGGCAAGGGGAATGAGGGGCTCAGGACGAAAAATAAGAAGGGAAAAAAATCAATGAGGCCTCTGAAAATGTCAGGCAGGGATGACCTTTACACACAGTCTCCAGGGCAGGAGAGAGGGAGAAGAGAGAGAAGAGGGGGGAGAAGAGCAGGAGAGAGAGCTAAAGGGAGGAGAAACGGAGAGATAGAGAGGGGAAGGAGAGAAGGACAGCGAGTGGGGTGAAGAGCTGGGGGATAGTCATGGAATGAGAGGAAGGGAAGAGGAGACGGATATGGAAAGGAGAGATGGAGAGAGCAGGGCTCCTTGAGGAGATGGGAGAGCAATAGACAAGGCTTACAGGGGAAAATAAAAAGGACAAAGAGAGGCAGGGGAGGAGGTAAAGAGAGGAAGAGAGAGACAGGGAAGGAGGTAAAGAGAGGAAGAGAGAGACAGGGGAGGTGGTAAAGAGAGGAAGAGAGAGACAGGGGAGGTGGTAAAGAGAGGAAGAGAGAGACAGGGGAGGTGGTAAAGAGAGGAAGAGAGAGACAGGGGAGGAGGTAAAGAGAGGAAGAGAGAGACAGGGGAGGTGGTAAAGAGAGGAAGAGAGAGACAGGGGAGGTGGTAAAGAGAGGAAGAGAGAGACAGGGGAGGAGGTAAAGAGAGGAAGAGAGAGACAGGGGAGGTGGTAAAGAGAGGAAGAGAGACGGTAGAGGGAAGAAGATAATATTTCACACATGGGGAGAGAGAGAAACAGAGAGAGCAAAAGAAAATGGAGGATACAGTGTGCTAGACAGGGAGTAACAGAAAATTAAAGGAGAATTTCGCTCCGGTTCTGCTACGGCATATAGTCATTACTATATTAACAACATTACGTTTTTATCATAAACATCACAATTATCCAAACCACTAGCTAGAACTAGCACATTTTCATTTCACTGGTAGAATCAGGAAGTTTCGACTTCCTGTGTATTCGTCTGATCATAGTGAACCACAAAGTCCGGCATTCATAACGAATGCAGATACCGCCCGCCAATGTTCCCTCAAATTTGATTTGCCACTGAGCAAATTTACGGTCTTCTGAGTGCAAACTTGAACGTTGTGAAAATTCTGTGCAACTTACAGCGCACGTTTACTGTGAACACTGAGGTTGTCCCCGTTTTAAGTTACAGTTTTAACAGTGGCCAATTAGAATACTGTGGCTAGTTGATTATAATGTAGGCCTACCAGAGAGGCCTACCATCAAAAACGATGGCGAAAATGCATCCCATTACATTTTTACATGGAAATAGCTTTTCTATCAGTCAGCCTACAGTAACAGCCAATGTGTGGTGTTCAATGTAGGCCTACATTCCATGAGACTTTTGAAAAAAACATGCAGGGCTTGACATTAACCTGCTTATACACTTGTCCTTCAGACAAGGAGGTGATTGAAAATGTTGTTGTGTTGTTTGATGCAAGAAACCACTTTACAAAATAAAATGCATGATTATTCCCATACCATTATTACAGAGAATCATAACAATTATGCTGCCGTCTGCCTATTTGCTACTTAGCTTATTCAAGACTGTCTCAAAATACAACACTGCCCCTTTTAAGACAAAAAAAAGCTCTTTACCTGACTGGCTTTTCAAAGACGTCTAGAAATGTACACGTTTTATGCTCTTGTAGGAAGCATTCCAAAATCATAGGCATTAATATGGAGTTGGCATAACAGCCTCCACTCTTCTGGGAAGGCTTTCCACTAGATGTTGGAACATTGCTGTGGGGACTTGCTTCCATTCAGCCACAAGAGCATTAGTGAAGTCGGGCACTGATGTTGGGCGATTAGGCCTGGCTTGCAGTCAGCGTTCCAATTCATCCTAAAGGTGTTCGATGGGGTTAAGGTCAGGGCTCTGTGCAGGCCAATCAAGTTCTTCCACACCGATCTCGACAAACCATTTCTGTATGGACCTCACTTTGTGCACAGGGCATTGACATGCTGAAACAGGAAAGGGCCTTCCCCAAACTGTTGCCACAAAGTTGGAAGCACAGGATCGTCTAGAATGTCATTGTATGCTGTAGGTTAAGATTTCCCTTCACTGGAACTAAGGGGCCTAGCCCGAACCATGGAAAACAGCCCCAGACCATTATTCCTCCTCCACCAAACTTCACAGTTGGCACAATGCATTCGGGCAGGTAGCGTGCTCCTGGCATCTGCCAAACCCAGATTTGTCAGTCGGACTGCCAGATGGTGAAGCGTGATTCATCACTCCAGAGAACACGTTTCCACCGCTCCAGAGTCCAATGGCGGCGAGCTTTACACCACTCCAGCCGACGCTTGCCATTGTGCATGGTGATCTTAGGCTTGTGTGTGGCTGCACGGCCATGGAAACCCATTTTATGAAGCTCCCGACTAACAGTTCTTGTGCTGACATTGCTTCCAGAGGAAGTTTGGAATTCGGTAGTGTGTGTTGCAACCGAGGACAGACGATTTTTACACGCTACGTGCTTCAGCACTCAGGGGTCCCGTTTTGTGAGCTTGTGTGGCCTACTGTTGTTGCTCCTAGACGTTTCCACTTCACAATAACAGCACTTACAGTTGACCATGGCAGCTCTAGCAGGGCAGAAATTTTACAAACTGACTTGTTGGAAAGGTGGCATCCTATGATGGTGCCACGTTGAAAGTCACTGAGCTCTTCAGTAAGGCCATTCTACTGCCAATGTTTGTCTATGGAGATTGCAACGGGTGTGGCTGAAATAGCAGAATATGCTAATTTGCAGTAAAAATACTTTAAAGTACTACTTATGTAGAGTTTTTGGGTATCTGTACTTTACTCTACTATACATTTTTGACAGCTTTTACTTTTGCTAAAGAAAAATCCACAAATTTTCCCTGAATATTTGTTGGTATACACACTGTCAATCAACTTCGCCTATGCCTTGGTAGACACCGCTAGACTGGTTGCTACCTTCAGCAGGTAAACATGTTTGTTTGTTCGTTCTATCTTTGACTGACTTTAACATAAACTAGCTAATGTTAGCAAATAAGGGTATCTCAATCTGGTAGCCATCTATTCCAACCTTGTCTGGAAAACACTCCGGTACTAAAAAGATTGTTGTCGATATAGCTAACTCACTCACTGTTTGTGTGTTGGTAACGTTAGCAATGATGAATGTGTATAAATCGTCTATGTTAGTTGGTTCTCAGCCAGTCTCAGCTAACTCTAGTTAGCTAACAGCAATCAGACAATATTGAAATGTCCATGTTAGGTATGGTAAGCTATCCAGTCTAATAGAGATCAATACAATTAGTGGGGTGGTTAAATTGTGTATTGTTGTGTATTTTGTTGTAGGTGGTACAGAATCTGATTCCACCAACATTCGCTTCCAACACCTTGCTCTGCACAAGGTGAAGGTAAGTTGTCAAAAAAATGTACAAGCTGATGGCTAAGCTACAGTAAGCATGGTATAAACATGAATTGGGTAGTGTTTGTATGGTATGTGTTTGTGTTATGGGGTTACAGGTGGTTAGAGGTATCCTGAGGACCACAGAGTACCTTCCAGACCATATAGTTAATTTAGTCTACCCCTCTTCTCTTTTTACCTTTTCTCTTTGTAAAACTCAGGTTTCTGGAGTCATTCCACAGTGCCCTGCTGAAAAATACCCCAAAGCGGCGGCATTTTGGGTACACAAGCATGAGGGGGCCGACACACCTTGCGGTTATGGGCACAACAAGATTGTGGAACAGAAACCAGCAAGGGACACTGAAAGGTATAAAATCAAGACTACAACAATAATGACACAACCACCTTCTTCTTTCTGCAGATTCTCAAAAGACAATACAAGACGTCTACAAAAAGCCCCTGCAAAGGGCTACTATTGACAAGAATGATCTGTCAAAGTCAATGGGCTGGGCGAGGTTTACATCCTAACTCAAGAGAACTGGGTATTCAACAATAATGTCATATAGTAAAAGTAACATACCAAAAAATGGTATGAACCGTGTAGTTTAGTTCAGTGTGTCCGAGTGTGTCTCAGGTGTAGAGACACACAAGTGCAGAGAACTGTAGCTACACATCGTTACACCAGATAATGTAATTTACCCAAAGATTTTTGCTTGTCTATTTCAAGTCTTCTCTCATTGAACGAAACAGGTGGGTGTCCACCCCAAAGTGCTTCATGTCATGATGAAAGAGACCTGTCTCGATCAATAAGAGAGAACTTGAAATAGACAAGATGGCAGTGTACACATTGTTGGATTACTTCATGGATCAAAACAAGTATTTATTTTAATAACGGAGCATTTTCTAAATTCAAACTGACCCCTGCAACTGGACAGACATTTTATGAGACTCCTGTTTCCCCGAATCAAGGGCGAAGACATCATCGCTAAGGTTGGTAAAAAATGATCTGTGCTACACCAAACAGTACCTATCCTGTAACTCCCAGTAATGGATACCAAAAATATTTGGTTAAATCACATTATCTGGTGTAACAATCTGTAGCTAAAAGAACTGGTGCTCATGATGATATTGCCATTCACAAAGAAACATATAGTAAGAAAATACAGTATGATCAGTGTAGTAAAGTTCAGGGAATACTTGGAAAGTGTTGTCATGATCAAACTGCTATTCAGCTCCTCATGAGTCAGCATAATGTCTAGTCCCTGGAGAGGGAGACAGTTCTGCTACAATGACACGTAGGCAAAGGAATTCTGTTTCTGTATCTAGAATCCACCCCAGGAAGAAGCCCAGGCACCATGGTATTGTCTGTAAGACCATAAAAATAAAAAAAAGATCATCTATTGTAGTTTGAACAACAGTTGAACTGTGCCAGCATAACATCAACATTAGGGTACATTATTTAAATGTACAACAATATCTAGCCTAATAGAAAGAAATATGGCATAACCCTCAACCTTTGCACAGTGACCAGACCGTAACAATGTACCTAGGTAGGTATGCAGACATGTCTATCAGGCATGCTTAGGCAAATATTTTTATAGTAAAACCAGCTTCAGTTTCAGAGATTTAAAACAGTAAATTGTTGTATCATTGTCTCTCCTCACTGTTTGCTAGTAAACTTAGCTAGCTAGCTCGCTGGATATACAATACTTGTTATTTACATCTGTTTGGATTCCTGTCTTGCGTCATGCCTATAATTTTGTGAGATTGAAAATGCATCCACGGTTAGAATCATAACCAATGTCAACTCTCGTCAATTATGTTACATAGCTAGCTAGTAAAATGATTTAGTTGCTGATGTTACACATGTTTGCTAACAATTTACAAATGTGAGGCATGGTGCATAACAAGTTAGCAGGTGCCAGGCTAACTAGCTAGCCAACTCCAGTCATGTGCTAACATTTGCTGTTAAACCTAGCTTTAGTTGGCTGGTTGTAATGTTGTAGCTTGCTATTTAGTAGCCATATCTACGACTAAAAAGAGAACAGGTTTTACAATTGAGATCTCAGATTGTAAAACCTCTTCTATATTTAGTCATAGCTATGGCTACTGGTAGTTGTTTAGCTAACTTAGCAACCTAGCTAACTAGCTAACTATCTAGCTACCTAGGTAAGTTAGCAAATAAAATAAATATTACATTTCTCCCCACTGTAATGTTAGATAAATCCAACTCTTTGTTTCGAATCCTCTTTGCTATATTCTGGTTGAAACATGTATGGTTGAATGTCACCATGTAGCTAATAGAACATCAAAAAATGCTCCATGATCGAACAACTATATATACACGGACAAAAACATAGAGTGTAATCAGTATAACATAGGGCCTTTGCGAAATGCCACAAAGCAGGACTGCATTTATTTTTAGATCCATCAATCCACCGGAAGCCGTCATAGGGTGTATCGTTCAGCAAGCGAAGCCCAGACATGCCTTCCTCCTGGGCAATTATGTGTGAAACACATCTCACTGTCCTAGAAATGCCTTGGACATTATGAAAACAAGCCCAGATTCCTTCAGGGTGAAATTCCCCTTTAAGACCACAGAACACCCAGTGCGGTGCAGAAAGAAACAAGTGACCTCAGCTCCAGCCTCCTCCACTCTCTGTTCCCCAGTGTGTGTGTGTGTGTGTGTGTGTGTGTGTGTGTGACACCGTACCATTTCTCTATAATTGTATTCCTGGCTGATTTGACTGGGTTTCAAGCTGTGATAAAAGAAAAATGGCGCTGGTATCGTGGGCGGCGAGACACCGAGGAATTATGAACACCTTTTCACCGGGCGCATAATCAACCCTGTCTCCCCCCAGATCCACTCAATCTCCCACTGGCCCACTTTCACTAGAATAACACAAGTTAGAGCAGACCTACAGCAGAGAGAACTTATAGCACACAGTAACTTAGAGCAAACTAACTCGAAACACACCTGCAACAGTACACCAGTACATCAAGTTATATCGCACAAGTGTTATTACATACTTATATTGGCTGAGGAGAGGAGAGCAGATGAGAGAGGAGGAGAGGACAGGAGAGAGGAGGTGAGGTGTACTCGCGCCGGGTGCACGTTTAGTTTTTTGCCCTAGCACTACACAGCTAATTCAAATAATCAAAGCTTGATGATGAGTTGATTAATTGAATCAGCTGTGTAGTGCTAGGGCAAAAACCAAAATGTGCACCATGGGGGGGCCAGGAACGAGTTTGGGAAACGCTGTACTAGGGGAATATTCAGAGATGTATTCTGCCTCACACAGACACACCTTTCAGGAGCGATGTGAAATAAAGTTGTCAGGGAGTTTGAGTGGAAATAATTTGGTAGAGAGCGAGGGAAGGAAACGGGGGAGAAAGGAGGAGAGAAAAGATGTGACCTTTACTGTCTCCAGTCCTGCCGCTTCTGCACCTAAATCCTCTCAGGACGAGAGCAGAAGGAATGAGCACTCTCTCTCTTTCTCTCTCTCTCTCTATTGCTCTGTTCTCTGTCTCCTCCAGACCTCCAGTCTGATTGCATGTCCCTGAGACCTTTACGGGTCTTCAACAAAGGCATACTGTGACCAGGGTTTTTATGGCCAACTCAAAGAGACATGTCCCCTTCACCTCACACTGACTGGGGTCGTCAGGTCTATCATCAACACCCAACCCCCTCCTACCTAAACCAACCACAAACCTCCCACACACAGACACATTCTCCAGCCTGCATAGTTTTAATTGGGAAGAGAAGGAGAGAAGAAGGGAGGGAGAGAAGGAGAGAAGAGAAGGAGGGAGGGAGAGAAGGAGGGAGGGAGAGAAGGAGAGAAGGAGGGAGGGAGATAAGGAGAGAAGGAGGGAGGGAGAGAAGGAGAGAAGGAGGGAGGGAGAGAGGGAGGGAGAGAAGGAGTGAAGGAGAGAGGGAGGGAGGGAGAGAAGGAGAGAAGGAGGGAGAGAGGGAGAGAAGGAGAGAGGGAGAAAAGGAGGGAGGGAGAGAAGGAGAGAAGGAGGGAGAGAAGGAGCGAAGGAGGGAGGGAGAGAAGTAGCGAAGGAGGGAGGGAGAGAGAGAAGGAGAGAAGGAGGGAGAGAAGGAGCGAAGGAGGGAGGGAGAGAAGGAGAGAAGGAGGGAGAGAAGGAGAGAAGGAGAGAAGGAGGGAGGGAGAGAAGGAGGGAGGGAGGGAGAGAAGGAGCGAAGGAGGGAGGGAGAGAAGGAGCGAAGGAGGGAGGGAGAGAAGGAGAGAAGGAGAGACGGAGAGAAGGAGGGAGGGAGAGAGGGAGAGTAGGAAGGAGGGAGGGAGAGAAGGAGGGAGGGAGGGAGAGAAGGAGAGATGGAGGGAGGGAAGGAGAGAAGGAGGGAGGGAGAGAAGGAGAGAAGGAGAGAAGGAGGGAGAGAAGGAGGGAGGGAGAGAAGGAGAGAATGAGGGAGGGAGGGAGAGAAGGAGAGAAGGAGGGAGGGAGAGAAGGAGAGAAGGAGGGAGGGAGAGAAGGAGGGAGAGAGAGAAGGAGAGAAGAAGGAAAGGAGGGAAGGAAGGACGTGCACTACTCTAAGCCCTGTCTGCCTTTGATGAACTGAATGTAGCATTCCTCACACACACATACAGTGGGGGAAAAAAGTATTTAGTCAGCCACCAATTGTGCAAGTTCTCCCACTTAAAAAGATGAGAGAGGCCTGTAATTTTCATCATAGGTACATGTCAACTATGACAGACAAATTGAGGAAAAAAAATCCAGAAAATCACATTGTAGGATTTTTAATGAATTTATTTGCAAATTATGGTGGAAAATAAGTATTTGGTCAATAACAAAAGTTTCTCAATACTTTGTTATATACCCTTTGTTGGCAATGACACAGGTCAAACGTTTTCTGTAAGTCTTCACAAGGTTTTCACACACTGTTGCTGGTATTTTGGCCCATTCCTCCATGCAGATCTCCTCTAGAGCAGTGATGTTTTGGGGCTGTCGCTGGGCAACACAGACTTTCAACTCCCTCCAAAGATTTTCTATGGGGTTGAGATCTGGAGACTGGCTAGGCCACTCCAGGACCTTGAAATGCTTCTTACGAAGCCACTCCTTCGTTGCCCGGGTGGTGTGTTTGGGATCATTGTCATGCTGAAAGACCCAGCCACATTTCATCTTCAATGCCCTTGCTGATGGAAGGAGGTTTTCACTCAAAATCTCACGATACATGGCCCCATTCATTCTTTCCTTTACACGGATCAGTCGTCCTGTTCCCTTTGCAGAAAAACAGCCCCAAAGCATGATGTTTCCACCCCCATGCTTCACAGTAGGTATGGTGTTTGGATGCAACTCAGCATTCTTTGTCCTCCAAACACGACGAGTTGTGTTTTTACCAAAAAGTTCTATTTTGGTTTCATCTGACCATATGACATTCTCCCAATCCTCTTCTGGATCATCCAAATGCACTCTAGCAAACTTCAGACGGGCCTGGACATGTACTGGCTTAAGCAGGGGGACACGTCTGGCACTGCAGGATTTGAGTCCCTGGCGGCCTAGTGTGTTACTGATGGTAGGCTTTGTTACTTTGGTCCCAGCTCTCTGCAGGTCATTCACCAGGTCCCCCCGTGTGGTTCTGGGATTTTTGCTCACCGTTCTTGTGATCATTTTGACCCCACGGGGTGAGATCTTGCGTGGAGCCCCAGATCGAGGGAGATTATCAGTGGTCTTGTATGTCTTCCATTTCCTAATAATTGCTCCCACAGTTGATTTCTTCAAACCAAGCTGCTTACCTATTGCAGATTCAGTCTTCCCAGCCTGGTGCAGGTCTACAATTTTGTTTCTGGTGTCCTTTGACAGCTCTTTGGTCTTGGCCATAGTGGAGTTTGGAGTGTGACTGTTTGAGGTTGTGGACAGGTGACTTTTATACTGATAACAAGTTCAAACAGGTGCCATTAATACAGGTAACGAGTGGAGGACAGAGGAGCCTCTTAAAGAAGAAGTTACAGGTCTGTGAGAGCCAGAAATCTTGCTTGTTTGTAGGTGACCAAATACTTATTTTCCACCATAATTTGCTAATAAATTCATTAAAAACCCTACAATGTGATTTTCTGGAGAAAAAAAATCTCAATTTGTCTGTCATAGTTGACGTGTACCTATGATGAAAATTACAGGCCTCTCTCATCTTTTTAAGTGGGAGAACTTGCACAATTGGTGGCTGACTAAATACTTTTTTCCCCCACTGTACACACACACACATACACACACAACACTCACGCACTCACATTCACACAGACTCGCAGGGAGAGAAGCTTGCCTTTGAACTCGGCACGGCAGCGCGTTCAAAGACAGGAGGAAGGAGGAAGGCAAAACGGGAAAAAAATAGGACACTTGAAGGTGAATTAGATTTCAGCATCATTTATCCCCCCAACACACACCCACGCTACTCTCGCAAGTTAGCACATGCTTTTAGAACTACTCCCCGACCGACCAACGCCACACACACACACACAGGCACACAAACACACGCACAAATACACATACACGAACACACTCGCACACACACACCAGCCACAACTTTCAGAGGACTGTGCAGCATTTAGAACTGCGTGTGTGGAAGACAGTTGTAACTTTGTAACTTTCATACAGAGGAGGTTAGCCAAGCCTCTCCCCCTCAGAGAGTTCAACTTTATTCCAGTGTTAGTGTCTGTGTCTGTGTGTCGTTAGGTTTAGTTGCCAGTCTTTCCTATCCAGGTAATTAGGGACAGTGCATTGGAAGGGCTGACCACACACAATGCCGAGCATCATCAGACAGGGTGAGACTAGGGACGTGCCCAGGTTGTTGGGAAAACTTAGCGACGCCTCCGCCCACCTATCCCATAAAACTGCAATTTGAGACCTACAGTTGAAGTTGGAAGTTTACATACACTTAGGTTGAATTCATTAAAACTCGTTTTTTAACCACTCCACACATTTCTTGTTAACAAACTATAGTTTTGGCAAGTCGGTTAGGACATCTACTTTGTGCATGACACAAGTAATTTTTCCAACAATTGTTTACAGACAGATTATTTCACTTATAATTCACTGTATCACAATTCCAGTGGGTCAGAAGTTTACATACACTAAGTTGACTGTGCCTTTAAACAGCTTGGAAAATTCCAGAAAATGATCTCATGGCTTTAGAAGCTTCTGATAGGCTAATTGACATCATTTGAGTCAACTGGAGGTGTACCTGTGGATGTATTTCAAGGCCTACCTTCAAACTCAGTGCCTCTTTGCTTGACATCATGGGAAAATCAAAAGAAATCAGCCAAGACCTCAGAAAAAAAATGGTAGACCTCCACAAGTCTGGTTCATCCTTCGGAGCAATTTCCAACCGCCTGAAGGTACCACGTTCATCTGTACAAACAATAGTACGCAAGTATAAACACCATGGGACCACGCAGCCGTCATACCGCTCAGGAAGGAGACGTGTTCTGTCTCCTAGAGATGAACGCACTTTGGTACGGAAAGTGCAAATCAATCCCAGAACAACAGCAAAGGACCTTGTGAAGATGCTGGAGGAAACAGGTACAAAAGTATCTATATCCACAGTAAAACAAGTCCTATATCGACATAACCTGAAAGGCCGCTCAGCAAGGAAGAAGCCACTGCTCCAAAACCGCCATAAAAAAGCCAGACTACGGTTTGCAACTGCACATGGGGACAAAGATCGTACTTTTTGGAGAAATGTCCTCTGGTCTGATAAAACAAAAATAGAACTGTTTGGCCATAATGACCATCGTTATGTTTGGAGGGAAAAGGGGTGACTTGCAAGCCGAAGAACACCATCCCATCATGCTGTGGGGGTGCTTTGCTATAGGAGGGACTGGTGCCCTACACAAAAAAGATGGCATCATGAGGAAGGAAAATGATGTGGATATATTGAAGCAACATCTCAAGACATCCGTCAGGAAGTTAAAGCTTGGTCGCAAATGGGTCTTCCAAATGGACAATGACCCCAAGCATACTTCCAAAGTTGTGGCAAAATGGCTTAAGGACAACAAAGTCAAGGTATTGGAGTGGCCATTACAAAGCCCTGACCTCAATCCTATAGAAAATGTGTGGGCAGAACTGAAAAAGCGTGTGCAAGCAAGGAGGCCTACAAACCTGACTCAGTTACACCAGCTCTGTCAGGAGGAATGGGCCAAAATTCACCCAACTTATTGTGGGAAGCTTGCGGAAGGCTAACCAAAATGTTTGACCTAAGTTAAACAATTTAAAGGCAATGCTACCAAATACTAATTGAGTGTATGTAAACTTCTGACTCACTGGGAATGTGATTAAAGAAATAAAAGCTGAAAAAAATCATTCTCTCTACTATTATTCTGACATTTCACATTTTTAAAATAAAGTGGTGATCCTAACTGACCTAAGACAGGGAATTTTTACTAGGATTAAAACTGAGTTTAAATGTATTTGGCTAAGGTGTATGTAATCTTCCGACTTCAACTGTAGCATAACCGTAAACATGGATAATACTTATCCAACCCTCCAATCACATCACAGAGACAGAATTATGGTATGACAGATATCCTCTCTAACCCAAAACAAGTGAGATCATCAGAGAAGAAGACAACTTCCCCCTGTCATTAAAGACGTCCTCATGACATCTAAACTAACAAGGGCTGGAGGGAGAGAATGAAAAAAGAGAAAAGAAAAATCAACAACTTGAAAAGAAACTAATCATAACCTGTGTAACTCAATTCCAAATGATCTGAGCTCATCCAAGGCACTGCATTCTTCCTCCTCGTCGCTCTATCTCTCTGTCACTCTCTCACTCTCCTCTTTCATCCAGACGCCTTGGCAATTTTTCCAGCCAACAAATAAGCCATTACGTGGCAATAATGTGTGTTGTAATGGATGCGCTGCCTTATAGGAGCAGTCTGGGTGCCATTAGCCCAGCGCTGCCTGCCTCCACTCCACTCGCTGCCTTCAGTACCTTCTCCGGCTCTCTCTCTCCACTATGACAGCCTGCTTAGAAATTAGCTTTCGCTCACACTGTTTCTACTAACAACACACATTTACATATCCTAATAACACAGGAGCTTTAAAGCCATTTGTTTGTTCTGCTGCTTCTGTCAAACAGTAGGATGGGTGGGAGGGATAGAAAGATGATGTGGGATAGTTAGAGACATAGACATCCGTAAGTCATCTTTAACTCTGAACAGCGTTTGGTTCCTCTCAAGGTTTCTTCCTTCCACAATAAAACCTAAAATAAAAACTGGAGGCCTATGCTACTCATGCTCAGGCCTTACTGCTGGACAAATTAACCAACCAAACAAGTGGCTCTAACTGTTTCATTCTTTAATTTTTTTCTGAAAGCCAGTCCTTTGTGTGAATGGTCTGAGGTGCCTGAGTAATGTATGTGTGTGTGTGTTCAGTTTAGAGGCAGTGGTGGGTCTTCACTCTTATCCCTGTTTCCTTTCTCTGCTGCTCCTCTAATTACTTTCACCAGCCCTCCATAGAGGAGCAGAGACGTAGAAACACACAAACACACCACTCCCCATCTGACACACAAAGAGGGAGAGGAGGAATCACAGTGAGAGGACAAAATACACACACAGACACGTTTAATATAAAAACGCACACAAGCACGACCTGCCTGGTATTTACTGAGTTAACTAGGTTGCTTCTGGAGGTGGGTGGGAGGGCTGAGAAAGCCCTGTATCCTGCTGTCTCTGTGCCTAGGCCTCCCGTCAAGCCCTGCATACCCACTGACACCGCCACACCCTCTCTCGCGCTATGCATTATTAAACAAATATAATGTTAAATAAATATGCTATGGTATAAGTTAACCAGGTCTACCCTTGGTAGTGCAGCATGGCTGGGCCTGCAGATTACATGTGATCATGGGTTGCGCTACGTACGGTTGTCATGGAGACAGATGTGATGATGCAAGCTGAACCAGTAATACAATGCAAATGTGCTTCCTGCTCTGGATGGAATGGAGGAAGACTGAGGGGAGGTGTCAGAGGAGGAGACAAGCTCACCTTACTCTGTTGGATTAAGAGCCACAGCCGCAGGGTACAGGAAAAAATGAGAACGCACAGGAAGTACACACACTAACACTCACACAGGGGGATGGGAGAGGAAACAGTGCAGGGGAAAATACATTAAAGCATCCTCAAATATACATCCCCCCCCCCAACCCCCCCCCCCACACACACACAAGGGGGGTAGGAAGAGAAAGGGCCCGGCTGTTGAGAGGCTTTATCAATGTCAGATGGGCACAGCCTTCTCAGGACCCGTTGCCACGGCAGGAGGGTGCCTTATTTGTGGCCTGGACAGGGCCGGAGCTGGAGACAGTGGACCCTGCCAGTCTGGACATGAAAGCTACTGGAATTACACTGGCATACACTGGCATACGACACACTGGGCAGAGCTGGGCCTGCCACGCTACCAAAGCCTTACATCTAACTCTGGACAACTGGAAAGGAGGGAAAGAGACAGAGAGAGAGAGAGAGAGAGAGAGAGAGAGAGAGAGAGAGAGAGAGAGAGAGAGAGAGAGAGAGAGAGAGAGAGAGAGAGAGAGAGAGAGAGAGAGAGAGAGAGAGAGAGAGAGAGAGAGAGAGAGAGAGAGAGAGAGAGAGAAAGAGAGAGCAGAGGAAGCTAAAGGAAAGAATGGAAGGAAGGAATGAAAGAGAAAATAAAAGAGACAGGCTCAAAAAGAACACAGGAAATAGTGGAAAGGAGACAGAATAAGGACAGAGGAGAAAAGCAGAGCAGAGAAAGAAAAGAGACTGAAAGGAAAGACTAGTGAAGAACAGTCCATCAGCCAGATCAGTGTTCTCTCTCTCTCTCTCTCTCTCTCTCTCTCTCTCTCTGTCTCTCTCTCTCTCTCTCTCTCTCTCTCTGTCTCTCTCTCTCTGTCTCTCTCTCTCTCTCTCTGTCTCTCTCTCTCTGTCTCTCTCTCTCTCTCTCTCTCTCTCTGTCTCTCTCTCTCTCTCTCTCTGTCTCTCTCTCTGTCTCTCTCTCTCTCTCTCTCTCTCTCTCTCTCTCTCTCTCTCTCTCTCTCTCTCTCTCTCTCTCTCTCTCTCTCTCTCTCTCTCTCTCTCTCTCTCCAGACAGAGAGGTGTCTGTGATAGAAGTGGTCTGTAAAATACAGGACACGGTAGAGCGAGGCAGCGTCTGTCTGGGTATTAACCTGCCAAATAAAATCAAATATAAATAAAAATGGTATTTGTCACATGCTTTGTAAACAACAGGTGTGCTTACCTACGGGCACTCCCAACAATACAGAGAGAAAAATAGTAAAATAATAACCATCACCTGGGAAAGTCACCTGGGAGAGGACACGCCATTGGTTGTGTGTCCCTGGCCTGTCCCCTGATTAAATAGATAGTCACTTTAATAAAAGACAGACAGCAAGAGCAACAGGTAATAGAACATAAAAAAAAAAAAAAATCAAATAAAACTAGATGAACTCTCTGCCTCTGAATAACAGGTGTCATCCATGGTTCAAAGCCCCCCTCCCTCCCCTAGCCCCCCTCCCTTCCCTAGCCCCCTCCCTCCCATAGCCCCCCTCCCTCCCCTAGCCCCCTCCCTCCCCTAGCCCTCTCCCTCCCCTAGCCCCCCTCCCTTCCCTAGCCCCTTCCCTTCCCTAGCCCTCTCCTCCCCTAGCCCCCCTCCCATAGCCCCCCTCCCTCCCCTAGCCCCCTCCCTCCCCTAGCCCTCTCCCTTCCCTAGCCCTCTCCCTCCCCTAGCCCGCCCCCCTCCCTTCCCTAGCCCCCCTCCCTCCCTAGCCCCCTCCCTTCCCTAGCCCCCTCCCTCCCCTAGCCCCCCTCCCTTCCCTAGCCCACCTCCCTCCCATAGCCCCCCTCCCTCCCCTAGCCCCCTCCCTCCCCTAGCCCTCTCCCTCCCCTAGCCCTCTCCCTTCCCTAGCCCTCTCCCTCCCCCTAGCCCCCTCCCCTAGCCCCCCTCCCTTCCCTAGCCCCCCTCCCTCCCCTAGCCCCCCTTCCTTCCCTAGCCCCCCTCCCTCCCCTCCCTTACTCTTTTCTTTCAGAGAGGATGTGTCCATCAGTGTAACAGAGTGAGCCATGCGTCTTGGTTGTTACATAATGTCTAACAGTGGATTAACATCATTCAGTCTGTCTGCCTGGAGCTGAACCAGTACTCATAGGACCAGGCTTTGTAGTGAAACAAAAACAATGAAACCTATCTGAATGGGTCTTCATATAAGACTGCTTCTCACTCACACATGCTTTACGCATCCACACGCACAGAGACATATACACATGCATGCATCAACCCACACACTAAAACACACACACACATACACACAGGCTAGTGGACTTGGCTCCAGTCCAGCATTGGGTCTTGTTGGTAATAAGAGTTGTGTCTATGAAGGCCAGAGCAGCAGAAGCAGCGGCACCTGAATGGATCTAATAACTGTGGCTAGCAGGAGACCAGATTACAGGGCCAATCATGGGCTCTGTACCCACACTGCCAGGACCTCAGACTTATTGCCTATAAAGCTGCAATATACAGCAGCCAGCAAAACAGTTGTAATCTGGCCCAAATCAAATTGTATCGGCCGGCTGGAATTACGCTGAGACAAGGAGCTCACAGGAGATTTCCATCAGGGTAGAATGGCTCAGCTCAGCAGGCACGAGAAACAATGGAGGGATGAGGTCATAACAGGATGTGTGTGTGTGTGTGTGTGGTGCTGTTGAGACTACACCACATCCAATCTCCACATCAATCAGCACACAGTGTTTGAGAGGGTATATAGACAGATAGACAGCAGCCATAATAACAGACTCAGACTCATTCCTCTACCATAGACCCTGTCTGGAGGATATTGGGGTCAGAGGTCAAACTGAGAGGGGAGGACGGGAGAGGAGGAGATGAGGAAAGGAGGGTGGCCGCCCAACAAGAGCTGGTTGGATACAGTCACACTCCAAAGGTCAGGAGAGGCTGTGAAGGACAAGTTCTGAGTCACACACTCCATGCTGCTGGTGACAGTCCCTGTCCTCGTCAGTGTCTGTGTGTGTCGTGGTGATACCAGATGAGTGTGCTTTAATTGGCCTCTTTACAGACATCATTTCAAACATCAAGCACATGGAAACAGAATAAAAGGGGTCAAAAAAGGATTGGATTACACACATACACACACCTTTTCTTGGTTGACACGTTACAGTTATCAGGTGTGATACAGAATACATTCCTGTACAGAGAGCATTGTGGAAAACTGCTGAGAAATTGGCACAGAGCAGTACTGTAATGTTGCTGTGAAGTAAACTGTGTGAAAAACATCAAGCAGTCCAAAACATCTGGGTGTTTGAGTGTGTGTGTTCAGCACACCTTCATGTTCCCCTCGACACAGGTTCAAAGACGTTCACGTCTGTTCCCCTTCCAACAATCCAGTCTGCAGTGTGTGGTCTGAGAGATAAAGTAGCTCTAATAATTTTGTCTAGTGAGCTGTAGCTAAACCCCCACAATGCACTGCCTGGTGATTGACAGGGGAGCAGCAGCTGCACAGCCACTGGGGGGCCACTGTGGGGCGGGCTCTCTGTGGGGGAAGGGGCTAGAGGTCAAACTCAGGGGCCTCGCCTAGGGGTACCAGAAAATCCCCCCTACACCCCCACCGTACCCCCCATCACAGACCACCTCGGCTCCAGTCCTCAGCTCCCAGTCTGGACAGCCAGGGCCATAGGCCTAAATGCTAGAAGCTCTAGTGCACTCAGAATCATAACAGTTCAATCAAAGAAAGAGAGTGAGAGAGAGAGAGCGAGAGAGAGAGCGAGAGAGAGAGCGAGAGAGAGAGCGGGAGAGAGAGAGAGCAAGAGAGGGGGGGATGGAACCTCACCAGCCACCCCTAGGAGCATCTCACCCTTCATCCCCCTCTCTCTTCTTCCTCTTTTACTCTTTCTCTACCCCTTGCTCTCGCTCTCTCTCTCTCTCTCTCGCTCTCTCTCTCTCTCTTTCCCCCTCTCTCTACTCTCTCCATTGCCCCAGACCACGAGAAGCGATTTGCAGCAGCAATCCGTCGCTAATTCCCGCTCAGTGTTCATGAAAAATGTATAATGCTGAGACTTTGGGGAAATGAAGATTGGCGCCAGGCCCTTCACAAGCTCTGCATTAATGGGACATTATTTTCAGCCCCCAGACCCTCTCCTTTATCCCTCCTCCCCCTCCACCTCTACCACATCACTTGCTTTCTCCCTCTCTCTGTCTACAGGCAAAGAACATCAAAATTGTGCCGAAACAAATTTGGTAGAGCTTTTCCACTTTCTTTTTCCTCCTCTCTCTCCATCAGGGGTCTATAATACTAGGACTTTGCCCAACCTCCGGCCCTCCACCACATCCCTCACCCCTTCACCAACCTCCTGCCCCCTTGCATCACCAGCCCAACAAAAGGCATGAATATTCCATTAGTCAGTGGAATATTAGCTCAAACAATCCACACAGCTTTTGAGATGAGGATTCTGGAAACTGATTATGACTCTGTGGGGTAGTCTGAGGGTGTGTGTGTGTGTGAGTGTGTGTGTGATTACGTATACCCCAGTCACACATGTTCCAAACCAATAAAACAACATAACTACGATTTGTATCTTCAAAATGACATTCAGACGTCAGATCCAGAGCTAAATAGATGTAATGGAGAATGTCAGGCAGGAAGCGGCCGCACGGGGGAAGACAAATGTTGTCAACCACTAATAAACCAACAAGTAACACTAGGCGCTTATGAGATGGTAATAATATCCCAATAATACGATCAGGACAATTCACTGCCTGCCTCATGCATATCCTTCCTCCCGAGGAGGCCGCTAGTCCCCCTCCATGTCCCTGTCACTATAGCAACGCTAACAGTGAGCCCAACTTCAAAGACAGATGTAATTTCAGACTTCCAACAGCCAGAGGGAGTGGTGAGAATATTCTGGTGCGACCGCTAGCTGGCAGGCAGCTGATGATGAATTATAAAAATATCCAGGAAGGTTACGATGTGGATCGAACCACTCCTGGGGGGAGAACTGAAGAGAGGTGGACCGAACCACTCTGCTACCTTTCCTGGTGGGAGGTGGACTGAACCACTCCACTCACTCTACTGGGGGAGAACAGAGAAGAGGAGAGGAGAGGAAGAGAGGGAGAATGGTGTGTTCTTTCCCCGCTACTCAATATCTTCCTCTCTCATTTCTCTCTCTCTCTCTCTCTCTCTCTCTCTCTCTCTCTCTCTCTCTCTCTCTCTCTCTCTCTCTTGTTCTGTGTGTTCAGTGACAGCTACATACACTGAGTATATTATTTCCATGACTGACCAGGTGAATCCAGGTGAAAGCTATGATCTCTTATTGATGTTACTTGTTAAATCCACTTCAATCAGTGTAGATGAAGAGGAGAAGACAGGTTAAAGAAGGATTGAGACAATTGAGCCTTGAGACAATTGAGACATGGATTGTGTATGAGTGTCAAGAACTGCAATGCTGCTGCGTTTTTCATACTCAACAGTTTCATTTTCCTGTGTGTATCAAGAATGGTCCACCACCCAAAGGACATCCAGCCAACTTGACACAACTGTGGGAAGCATTGGAGTCAACCTGGGCCAGCATCCTCGTGGAACACTTTCAACACCTTGTAGAGTCCATGCCCCAATGAATTGAGGCTATTCTGAGGGCAACTCAATATTAGGAAGGTGTTCAATGTATGTAGCAGCTATATTTATAGGTCCAGGCAGCAGTATAGTATCTATATTCAGACCAGAGAGGATATCAGTGGTGCCTCTGGACATAGCCTGCTATTCCCTGCTAAAGGAAACAAGAGAGAGGAGAGAGGAGAGGGGAGAGGGGAGAGGGGAGAGGGGAGAGGGAAGAGGGGAGAGGGGAGAGAGGAGAGAGGAGAGAGATGGGAGAGAGGAGATGGGAGAGAGGAGATGGGATAGAGGGGAGAGGGGAGAGAGGAGATGGGAGAGAGGAGATGGGAGAGAGGAGAGAGAAGAGGGCAGAGAGATGGGAGAGAGGAGATGGGAGATGGGATAGAGGGGAGAGAGGAGAGAGAAGATGGGAGAGAGGAGAGAGGAGATGGGAGAGAGGAGGGGGAGAGAGGAGAGAGAGGAGAGAGGAGGGGGAGAGAGAAGAGAGGAGAGGGGAGAGAGGAGAGAGGAGAGGGAGAGAGGAGAGAGGAGAGGGGAGAGAGGAGAGGGGAGAGAGGAGAGGGGGAGTGTGGGTACTATGTCCCTCTGCCTCTCTCTCTGGGTAGGAGCATTGGGCCAGTAACCGAAATGTTGCTGAATCGAATCCCTTTATTTTTTTATTTCAGCTTTATTTAACCAGGTAAGCCAGTTGAGAACAAGTTCTCATTTACAACTGCAACCTGGCCAAGATAAAGCAAAGCAGTGCGATAAAAACAACAACAACATAGTTACATATGGGATAAACAAAACGTACAGTCAATAACACAGAAAATCTATATACAGTGTGTGCAAATGTAGTAAGTTATGGAGGTAAGACAATAAATAGGCCATAGTGCAAAATAATTACAATTTAGTATAAACACTGGAGTGATAGATGTGCAAAAGATGATGTGCAAATAGAGATACTGGGGTGCAAATTAGCAAAATAAATAACAATATGGGGATGAGGTAGTTGGGTGGGCTAATTACAGATGGGCTGTGTACAGGTGCAGTGATCGGTAAGCTGCTCTGACAACTGATGCTTTAAGTTAGTGAGGGAGATAAGTGTCTCCAGCTTCAGAGATTTTTGCAATTCGTTCCAGTCATTGGCAGCAGAGAAGTGGAAAGAATGGCGGCCAAAGGAGGTGTTGGCTTTGGGGATGACCAGTGAGATATACCTGCTGGAGCGAATACTACGGGTGGGTGTTGCTATGGTGACCAATGAGCTAAGATAAGGAGGGGATTTGCCTAGCAGTGACAAGGTAAAAATCTGTCGTTCTGTCCTTGAGCAAGGCAGTTAACCCACTGTTCCCCAGTCGCCGATGACGTGGATGTCGATTAAGGCAGCCCCCGCACCTCTCTGATTCAGAGGGGTTGGGTTAAATGTAGAATACACATTTCAGTTGAATGCATTCAGTTGTACAACTGACTAGGTATCCCCCTTTCCTTTTCCCTATCTCTCAATCACATACACACACAAACACACACAAACGCACTAACAACACCTTACTAACCTTCACACAACATCTCAATACACTCAAAACACCAGTGACCTACACACTACCCCAAACACCAAACCACAGTGACTCCACCCCACACCCAGCCATCCCATCTGCGACCCCCCACACAGACAAAGGCAGTAACTGAGCCTGTTATCTGAGCCAGTAGGGTTAGTATGTCCCTGTACTGTAGTGAAATACACACACTGCTGCCATACCAGCTGGAAGGGGATTGATGCTTCACTTGGTCTCCTGTTTGCTTGTGTGTGTGTGTGTGTGTGTGTGTGTGTGTGTGTGTGTGTGTGTGTGTGTGTGTGTGTGTGTGTGTGTGTGTGTGTGTGTGTGTGTGTGTGTGTGTGTGTGTGTGTGTGTGTGTGTGTGCACGTGTGTGTGTGATACTCCAAACTTTTTCAATCATTTTTAATCCATCAGACATTGACTGAATTATAGCACATAAAACATTTTACTGGCACCTACAAATAATGAATGGAGTTTAAGGATTTCAGTGGGAATTCAGGTATTCCATTTTTTGTAAAATTTCATATATACAGTGGGGGAAAAAAGTATTTAGTCAGCCACCAATTGTGCAAGTTCTCCCACTTAAAAAGATGAGAGAGGCCTGTAATTTTCATCATAGGTACACGTCAACTATGACAGACAAAATGAGGAAAAAAATTCCAGAAAATCACATTGTAGGATTTTTAATGAATTTATTTGCAAATTATGGTGGAAAATAAGTATTTGGTCAATAACAAAAGTTTCTCAATACTTTGTTATATACCCTTTGTTGGCAATGACACAGGTCAAACGTTTTCTGTAAGTCTTCACAAGGTTTTCACACACTGTTGCTGGTATTTTGGCCCATTCCTCCATGCAGATCTCCTCTAGAGCAGTGATGTTTTGGGGCTGTCGCTGGGCAACATGGACTTTCAACTCCCCTCCAAAGATTTTCTATGGGGTTGAGATCTGGAGACTGGCTAGGCCACTCCAGGACCTTGAAATGCATCTTACGAAGCCACTCCTTCAGTTGCCCGGGCGGTGTGTTTGGGATCATTGTCATGCTGAAAGACCCAGCCACGTTTCATCTTCAATGCCCTTGCTGATGGAAGGAGGTTTTCACTCAAAATCTCACGATACATGGCCCCATTCATTCTTTCCTTTACACGGATCAGTCGTCCTGGTCCCTTTGCAGAAAAACAGCCCCAAAGCATGATGTTTCCACCCCCATGCTTCACAGTAGGTATGGTGTTCTTTGGATGCAACTCAGCATTCTTTGTCCTCCAAACACGACGAGTTGAGTTTTTACCAAAAAGTTCTATTTTGGTTTCATCTGACCATATGACATTCTCCCAATCCTCTTCTGGATCATCCAAATGCACTCTAACAAACTTCAGACGGGCCTGGACATGTACTGGTTTAAGCAAGGGGACACGTCTAGCACTGCAGGATTTGAGTCCCTGGCGGCGTAGTGTGTTACTGATGGTAGGCTTTGTTACTTTGGTCCCAGCTCTCTGCAGGTCATTCACTAGGTCCCCCCGTGTGGTTCTGGGATTTTTGCTCACCGTTCTTGTGATCATTTTGACCCCACGGGGTGAGATCTTGCGTGGAGCCCCAGATCAAGGGAGATTATCAGTGGTCTTGTATGTCTTCCATTTCCTAATAATTGCTCCCACAGTTGATTTCTTCAAACCAAGCTGCTTACCTATTGCAGATTCAGTCTTCCCAGCCTGGTGCAGGTCTACATTTTTGTTTCTGGTGTCCTTTGACAGCTCTTTGGTCTTGGCCATAGTGGAGTTTGGAGTGTGACTGTTTGAGATTGTGGAAAGGTGTCTTTTATACTGATAACAAGTTCAAACAGGTGCCATTAATACAGGTAACGAGTGGAGGACAGAGGAGCCTCTTAAAGAAGAAGTTACAGGTCTGTGAGAGCCAGAAATCTTGCTTGTTTGTAGGTGACCAAATACTTATTTTCCACCATCATTTGCAAATAAATTCATTAAAAATCCTACAATGTGATTTTCTGGATTTTTTTTTTTCAATATGTCTGTCATAGTTGACGTGTACCTATGATGAAAATTACAGGACTCTCTCATCTTTTTAAGTGGGAGAACTTGCACAATTGGTGGCTGACTAAATACTTTTTTTCCCCACTGTACATTTTCATATTGTATCAGGTATTTTTTATTTTTTTTTGTGTTAAAATAAATACAATTATATGTGCCTCTTTTGCATAAATACAGCCAGTGTATTTGTATATATGAATACATTAAGATAAAGGGGTGGAACAGGGCTGCAACCACCAAACACTTGCTCTGTCTACTAGAGGTCTTCACAGATCCACCTGTACCCGAATAACCGACCGGGTCCTGATCCAGAATTCTAAATAATGTCACGGGTCTGGGTCGGAACTGATATCATTGTCACGGGTCTCGGGTATGTGTAATTTTAACTGACTTGTCCAGAAGGGCACGTACAGATCTGAACGCGACTGCTGCAGTAGAGAGAGATAGACATTGTATAATTTATGCTGCTGCTCTTGCTTTTCACAAGATTGGAGCGTGGTGCGTGTAGCTTGTTGTTGTACAATCATAAGTCATCAAAGCGGCAAGACGCTACAGTCATAGAGCCTCGCTTCATGTGTGGCAAAAGTTAGGAGATATCTAATCAATGGAAGATGGAATTAAATTGACGGAATTAAAAGTTAAAGGAGAAGGATATGCTACAATGACCAAGAGCAAACAGGTAGGCAGGCTGCTACATAAAATTCTGAATTTAGTTGTTGTCATTTGTAACTGTAGGATAAGAAAGCGTATGCACTGCAGCCTCAGTTAGCCTAGCTAGCTAAAGTTAGCTAGCTTAACTTGCTTCTCATTCCGGTTTGCTGCAGTCCAAGACAGGTACTACATAATCATATTTTATGTTAAATAACCTACCTATGGCAGCTATTAGTCTACTATAGTGCGAGTCAGCTTGGTTGGTTGCTGTCTCTACTCTCTCCCTCCCTCCTTTCTACTCCCCATGTCACTCGCTCACAGTACGGCCCATCCCTTGCCTGCTAGAGCAGCATCTCTCTCCCTCCTCTTGCACTTTATCAGCTCCGGTTAATAAAGTAGCTTAAAAAATGACTTTTCTGCTGCTTCCCTCACTCGGATCGGACCGGGTCTGGATCAGACCAGGTCTATACGGAACGCGTCTAGTTGTCCTCGGGTCCCTTCGGAACGGGTCTCTATATTAAAAAAATACATTTATGCATATCGGGTCCGGATGGGAAAGCCCCAGGTCCATTTTGGAACGGGTCAAACTTTTATGGATCCGTGAAGTTCTCTCCTGTCTACCCTACCTGCACTCAGCTGTCCTGTCTACCCTACCTGCACTCTGCTGTCCTGTCTAGACTGCCTCATTAATTACCTTTTGTTGTCACATTCTTTTGCATAAATCAACAAGTACAGACACTATAATCTGAGTGTTCATTTTCGGAATTTGCTTTCATTTCTGCGAATCTAATTTGTAAACATTTCAACTGCATTAAATTATTACTTTTCTCAATTCCAACACCCATCAAAATAAAGTTATCTTTCTTCTCTTTCTTGTGATGTAAGTGTCGAGACGGTGCTTTAGCGTTCTTCTAAATTATACTGAACAAAAATATAAACGCAACATGTAAAGTGTTGGTCCCATGTTTCATGAGCTGAAATAAAAGATTCCCGAAATGTTCCATTGTCACGTTCGTTCATCGACGGGTCAGACCAAGGCGCAGCGTGATATGCGTACATGTTTATTAAATATTAAACACAACGACAAAACAACAAACAAAACGAAACGTGACGTGACGTGATGTCCAAGGCAGCACAACACAACATACCTTAACTGGAACAAGATCCCACAACCCACTAGTGCCAATAGGCTGCCTAAGTATGGTCCGAGCGACAGCTGCCTCTGATTGGGAACCACACCGGCCAACATAGATCTAGACATACTAGAACTACAACATAGAAATACACAACATAGAAACTACACACCCTGACTCAACATATACGAGTCCCCTGAGTCAGGGCGTGACAGTACCCCCCCAAAGGTGCGGACTCCGACCGTGCAACATAAACCTAACAGGGTAGGGGCCGGGTGGGCATTACGCCTCGGAGGCGGATCCGGCTCAGGGCGTGACGACCTCTCACTCTTCGCCTCCCTGTTGCGCCCCTGGTCTGGTCTAGAACTCGGCGCGTTGCTTCCCCTCTCCCTCCTCCCACTATACTCCAAGCCCTGTCTGGACCCTGGTGTGGGAGACCCCGAACCTGGAGAGGGGCTGACGTCTGGGTCTGGACTGGAGCCGCTGACCGGAGCTGTACCGGGCACCGATGGAGCGGACTGCTCAGGCTCCAGACTGGAGCCGCTGACCGGAGCTGGACTGGGCACCGGTGGAGTGGACTGCTCTGGCTCCGGAGTGGAGCCGCTGACCGGATCTGGACTGGACCCCGGTGGAGCGGACTGCTCTGGCTCCGGAGTGGAGCCGCTGACCGGAGCTGGATCAGGCACCGGTGGAGCGGATTGCTCTGGCTCCGGAGTGGAGCAGCTGACCGGAGCTGAACTAGGCACCGGTGGAGCGGACTGCTCTGGCTCAGGAGTAAAGCAGCTGACCGGTGCCGAACCAGGCACCGGTGGAACAGGCACGGGCTGTGCCGGACTGGACACACGCACCACTGGCTTGGTGCGAAGAGCAGGAACAGGCCGGACCGGGCTGGCGACGCGCACCACTGTCTTAGTGCGAGGGGCAGGAACAGGCCGGGCCGGGCTGGCGACGCGCACCACTGGCTTGGTGCGAGGGACAGGAGCAGGCCGGACCGGGCTGGCGACGCGCACCACTGGCTTGGTGCGAGGGACAGGAACAGGCCGGGCCGGGCTGGCGACGCGCACCACTGGCTTGGTGCGAGGGGCAGGAACAGGCCGGACCGGGCTGGCGACACGCACCACTGGCTTGGTGCAAGGGACAGGAACAGGCCGGACCGGGCTGGCGACACGCACCATTTGCTTGGTGCGAGGAGCGGGACTGGGTTCTTTTAATAATAATTTTAATAATCCTTCTGCTGCCTAACCAGCTCCTCTCGCCATGCCTCTACACTTTCCTTCTCCCTTTTAGCCTCCTGTAGCCTCGTCATCCACCCCGTGTGCCCCCCCAAAAATGTTTCTTGGGGTTGCCTCTCGGGTCTCCGTCGTCGGCACTCCTCTTCCCGTGAGGACTCCTCCGGGAGCCCCCACGAGTTAGGGAACAGAACCTCGTCGTCGTCGTCATCCTCCGACTCCTCAGTATAATACTGTTCCCACTCCTCTTCCCATGGTCGTAGGGACCCAATCTGAAAACCAACCGGGTGCAGTGGTCGGGGCTCTTCTCTCTCGCTCCCCGACCACCCCTTTAGCCCCCCCCCAAAAATGTTCTTGGGGCTGTCTCTCGGGCTTCCTCCTCGACCGGCGTCCTCTGTGTTGCCGTTGCTCCTCTCCTGCCTGGGCATCTACCTTTGCCCATGGCCCTTTCCCCGCGAATATCTCTTCCCATGACCACCATTTGCCCACCTGTGACATGGCAATTCGCTCTTCCTGGGCACGCTGCTTGGACCTTGTTTGGTGGGATCTTCTGTCACGTTCGTTCATCGACGGGTCAGACCAAGGCACAGCGTGATATGCGTACATGTTTATTAAATATTAAACACAATGACAAAACAACAAACAAAACGAAACGTGAAGTCCAAGGCAGCACAACACAACATACCTTAACTGGAACAAGATCCCACAACCTACTAGTGCCAATAGGCTGCCTAAGTATTGTCCCCAATCAGAGACAATGAGCGACAGCTGCCTCTGATTGGGAACCACACCGGCCAACATAGATCTAGACATACTAGAACTACAACATAGAAACTACACACCCTGACTCAACATATACAGTGGGGGAAAAAAGTATTTAGTCAGCCACCAATTGTGCAAGTTCTCCCACTTAAAAAGATGAGAGAGGCCTGTAATTTTCATCATAGGTACACATCAACTATGACAGACAAATTGAGAATTTCTTTTCCAGAAAATCACATTGTAGGATTTTTTATGAATTTATTTGCAAATTATGGTGGAAAATAAGTATTTGGTCACCTACAAACAAGCAAGATTTCTGGCTCTCATGGACCTGTAACTTCTTCTTTAAGAGGCTCCTCTGTCCTCCACTTGTTACCTGTATTAATGGCACCTGTTTGAACTTGTTATCAGTATAAAAGTCACCTGTCCACAACCTCAAACAGTCACACTCCAAACTCCACTATGGCCAAGACCAAAGAGCTGTCAAAGGACACCAGAAACAAAATTGTAGACCTGCACCAGGCTGGGAAGACTGAATCTGCAATAGGTAAGCAGCTTGGTTTGAAGAAATCAACTGTGGGAGAAATTATTAGGAAATGGAAGACATACAAGACCACTGATAATCTCCCTCGATCTGGGGCTCCACGCAAGATCTCACCCCGTGGGGTCAAAATGATCACAAGAACGGTGAGCAAAAATCCCAGAACCACACGGGGGGACCTAGTAAATGACCTGCAGAGAGCTGGGACCAAAGTAACAAAGCCTACCATCAGTAACACGCTACGCCGCCAGGGACTCAAATCCTGCTTAAGCCAGTACATGTCCAGGCCCATCTGAAGTTTGCTAGAGTGCATTTGGATGATCCAGAAGAGGATTGGGAGAATGTCATATGGTCAGATGAAACCAAAATATAACTTTTTGGTAAAAACTCAACTCGTCGTGTTTGGAGGACAAAGAATGCTGAGTTGCATCCAAAGAACACCATACCTACTGTGAAGCATGGGGGTGGAAACATCATGCTTTGGGGCTGTTTTTTCTGCAAAGGGACCAGGACGACTGATCCGTGTAAAGGAAAGAATGAATGGGGCCATGTATCGTGAGATTTTGAGTGAAAACCTCCTTCCATCAGCAAGGGCATTGAAGATGAAACGTGGCTGGGTCTTTCAGCATGACAATGATCCCAAACACACCGCCCGGGCAATGAAGGAGTGGCTTCGTAAGAAGCATTTCAAGGTCCTGGAGTGGCCTAGCCAGTCTCCAGATCTCAACCCCATAGAAAATCTTTGGAGGGAGTTGAAAGTCCGTGTTGCCCAGCGACAGCCCCAAAACATCACTGCTCTAGAGGAGATCTGCATGGAGGAATGGGCCAAAATACCAGCAACAGTGTGTGAAAACCTTGTGAAGACTTACAGAAAACGTTTGACCTGTGTCATTGCCAACAAAGGGTATATAACAAAGTATTGAGAAACTTTTGTTATTGACCAAATACTTATTTTCCACCATAATTTGCAAATAAATTCATTAAAAATCCTACAATGTGATTTTCGGAGAAAGAAAATCTCATTTTGTCTGTCATAGTTGACGTGTACCTATGATGAAAATTACAGGCCTCTCTCATCTTTTTAAGTGGGAGAACTTGCACAATTGGTGGCTGACTAAATACTTTTTTCCCCCACTGTACGAGTCCCCTGAGTCAGGGCGTGACATCCATACACACAAAAAGCGTATTTCTCTCAGATTTTGTGCACAAATTTGTTTACATCCCTGTTAGTGATAATTTCTCCTTGGCAAGATAATCCATCCACCTGACAGGTGTGGTTTATCAAGAAGCTGATTAAACAGCATGATCATTACACAGGAGGCCCTTGTGCTGGGGACAATAAAAGGCCACTCTAAAATGTGCAGTTTTGTCACACAACACAATGCCACAGATGTCTCAAGTTTTGAGGGAGTGTGCAATTGGCATACTGACTGCAGGAAAGTCCACCAGAGCTGTTACCAGAGAATGTAATGTTCATTTCTCTACCATAAGCCGCCTCCAACGTCATTTTAGAGATTTGGCAGTACGTCCAACCTGCCACACAACCAGCCCAAGACTTCCACATCCGACGTCTTCACCTGCGGGATCGTCTGAGACCAGCCACCCAGATAGCTGATGAAACTGTGGGTTTGCACAACCAAATAATTTCTGCACAAACTGTCAGAAACCGTCTCAGGGAAGCTCATCTGCATGCTCGTCATCCTCACCAGGGTCTTGATCTGACTGCAGTTCGGTGTCATAACCGACTTCAGTTGGCAAATGCTCACCTTCGAAGAAGTGTGCTCTTCACGGATGAATCCCGGTTTCAACTGTACCGGGCAGATGGCAGACAGCGTGTATGGCGTTGTGTGAGCGAGCAGATTGCTGATGTCAATGTGTGAACAGAGTGCCCCATGGCGGCGGTGGGGTTATGGTATGGGCAGGCGTAAATTACAGATAATGAACACAATTGCATTTTATCGATGGCAATGCACAGAGACACTGTGACGAGATCCTGAGGCCCACTGTCGTGCCATTCATCCCCTGCCATCACCTCATGTTTCAGCATGATAATACACGGCTCCATGTCACAAGGATCTGTACATAATTCCTGGAAGCTGAAAATGTCCCAGTTCTTCCATGGCCTGCATACTCACCAGACATGGTCGACGTGTATGACAGCAGTGGGACAACTTTCCACAGGCCACAATCAACCACCTGATCAACTCTATGCGAAGGAGAAGTGTCGCGCTGCATGAGGCAAATGGTGGTCACACCAGATACTGACTACTTTCTGATCCAAGCCCCTATTTTTTCTTTTTAAGGCATCTGTGACCAACAGATGCATATCTGTATTTCCAGTCATGTGAAATCCATAGATTAGGGCCTAATGAATTTATTTCAATTGACTGATTTCCTTATATGAAGTGTAACTCAGTAAAATCTTTGAATTTGTTGCATGTTGCATTTATATTTTTGTTCAGTGTAAATGGAAAGACAATGTATTCCATTGAGACCGTTTCAGCCATTACCGGGGTGTGTTTGACAAGTCATTACAAACATTTCCGCGGTCATAATGTTAATGGAAAAAATGACAGGCACAAGCAAGAGTATGCAAGAGTCCCAGGAGTAAAATGAAAGCAATCAATCCAGCGAGATTTAAGTGACAAGTGGATTTTGCACACCTCAAAAACAGGAAATAGATGTCTGAAAAAGACAGATCCTCAGGTGGGCGGGGCATGCACGTTGCTAATTTAATATGGGCCCCACTCTAACATTAAAACACTCATACACACACACGCAAGCGTGCACACACACACACACACACACACACACAAGCACACATACACCCTTTCTCTCACTCTTTCTTTTCTCCCCCTCTCTTCTCCTCTCTTCCTCTCCTCTTTTCCCCTCTCCTTTCCACTCCTTCACCTCTCCCCTCTCTTCTCCTCTTTTCCTCTCTCCTCTCCTCCTCTCCTGTTTTCCCCTCTCCTTTCCACTCCTCCTCCTCTCCTCCTCTCCTCTCCTCTGGTGTGAGGGGTAGTAGAGAGGTACCAATGGAGCTGAGCTGCTTAACCAGATTCATCCCTCTCTGTTTCTCTTTTCCCTCACTCTGAAAATATACTGTGTGTGTGTGTGTGTGTGTGTGTGTGTGTGTATGTGTGTGTGTGTGTATGTGTGTGTGTGTGTGTGTGTGTGTGTGTGTCTGTGTATAGAAAAGGAGTCATGTTCAACTGCACATTTTCTTCACAATAGACAAACATAGGCTCATTCTGTTCAGAACAACCCAGGGTATGACGCCATGTCATCTTGTAACTGTACATCAAACATAGTGATTATAAACGTTGACACTACATGACATTTATGATATGGAAATGTGAAGTGCACATTTGGACTAACGGGTGTTTGGCTTGCTTGTATGACATCAAAGTGGTATTTATTATAATCCTCAACGTCTCATCTTTCAAAATACATAGAGTCCTCTTAACTTACAGGATTTCCCTCACTCAGACAACTAAAAATTAGCAAAAGTTGCCCAATTAGCAGGAGGGATGGGGGCAACTTCTTGTTGTGTGTGGTGCTGAAGTTCAGGACGGCTGTCAGTCAAAACCCATACAGCGCTGTGAAGCGCAGAGCCAGAGCTCTGACGTCATTTATAGCATGTTACTGTACAGCCACTACCTTCCAATTTAGGAGCTTATCAGTGTCTAAATCTGCTATTTTCAACCCGTATACGGTACGAATGTAAAGGGCAACGTAAAGCCAGGAACTTGATAGCAGGATTCGAGAAAGAAGTCTGGGACAGTAATAATGTGTCTGTAGGCTTGTAGCTGTTAGATAAAAAATTTTAAAAACATTAGTATGTGTTTATGAGTTAAGCTAAATTAATTTTACATTATTGATGATACATAAAATACTGTATAGCTGTGTAATACACAACAAATACATAAAAACAGTGGCAGTGTGTTTCTGTTCTAACCCTTGACTTGTATTTCAAATTAAACTAAGAATAGACAGCAGGAGAGCAGTGTAACTGGGTAGCTGGATACAATATCAGGCACTAGTCAAGTTTCCAGTTTTAATGTCACGTGCACAAGTAAAGTGAAATGCCAAGCTCTAAACCCAACACGCAGTAATCAATATCAATGGTGTATTCAAAATAACACCAACAACAAAATGGAATAAGAAGATCACTAGAAGTAAGGATTCTATATACAGGGTCAGTCAGTTCCAGTACCATATTTACAATGTGCAGGGATACTGGAGTGATAGAGGTAGATATGTATAGGGGTAAGGTGACCCGGCATCAGGATATATGATCAACAGAGTAGCAGCAGCGTATATGATGATTGTATGCAAGTTTGTGTGTGTGTGTGTAGAGTCAGTATAAATGTTTGTGCATGTTATGTGTGTGTGAGCAAATGAAGTGAGTGGGTGTGTGTGAGTGTGTGTGTGTGTGTGTGTGTGTGTGTGTGTGTGTGTGTGTGTGTGTGTGTGTGTGTGTGTGTGTGTGTGTGTGTGTGTGTGTGTGTGTGTGTGTGTGTGTGTGTGTGTGTGTGTGTGTGTGTGTATGTTGGAGTGTCAGTGTGCGTGAGTGTGATGAGTCCTGTGAGTGTGCATAGAGACAGTGCAAAAATATGGGTAAACTCAGATAGTCTATGTAGCCATTTTGATAGCTATTTAGCGGTCTTATGTCTTGGGGATAGAAGCTGTTCACGAGCATGTTGGTGTCAGACTTGATGCACTGGTACCGCTTGCCTTGCGGAAGCAGAGAGAACAGTCTATGGCTTGGGTGGCTGGAGTCTTTAACAATTTTCCAGGCCTTCCTTTCACACCACCAGAAATACAGTACCAGTCAAACGTTTAGACACACCTATTCATTCAAGGGTTTTTCTTTATTTGTACTATTGTCTACATTGTAGAATAATAGTGAAGACATCAAAACTATGAAATAACACATATGGAATAATGTAGTAACCAAAAAAGTGTTAAACAAATCAAAATACATGTTATATTTTAGATTCTTCAAAGTAGCCCCCTTTGCCTTGATGACAGCTTTGCACACTCTTGGCATTCTCTCAACCAGCTTCACCTGGAATGCTTTTCCAACAGTCTTGAAGGAGTTCACACATATGCTGAGCACTTGTTGGCTGCTTTTCCTTCACTCTGCGGCCCAACTCATCCCAAACCATCTCAATTGGGTTGAGGTCGGTTGACTGTGGAGGCCAGGTCATCTGATGCAGCACTCCATCACTCTCCTTCTTGGCAAAATAGCCCTTACACAGCCTGGAGGTGTGTTGGGTCATCGTCCTGTTGAAAAACAAATGATAGTCCCACTAAGCGCAAACCAGATGGGATGGCGTATCGCTGCAGAATGCTGTGGTAGCCATGCTGGATAAGTGTGCCTTGAATTCTAAATAAATCACAGACAGTGTCACCAGCAAAGCACCCCCACACCATCACACCTCCTCCTCCATGCTTCACGGTGGGAACCACACATGCGGAGATCATCAGTTCACCTACTCTGCGTCTCACAAAGACACAGCGGTTGGAACCAAAAATCTCAAATTTGGACTTATCAGACCAAAGGACAGATTTCCACAGGTCTAATGTCCATTGCTCGTATTTCTTGGCCCAAGCAAGTCTCTTCTTATTATTGGTGTCCTTTAGTAGTGGTTTCTTTGCAGCAATTCGACCATGAAGGCCTGATTCAAGCAGTCTCCTCTAAACAGTTGATGTTGAGATGTGTCTGTTACTTGAACTCTGTGAAGCATTTATTTGGGCTGCAATTTCTGAGGCTGGTAACTCTAATGAACTTATCCTCTGCAGCAGAGGTAACTCTGGGTCTTCCTTTCCTGTGGCGGTCCTCATGAGAGCCAGTTTCATCATAGCGCTTGATGGTTTTTGCGACTGCACTTGAAGAAACTTTCAAAGTTCTTGAAATGTTCCGTATTGACTGACCTTCATATCTTAAAGTAATGATGGACTGTCGCTAGCAGTGGGAAAAACAGAGGAGAGAGAGGGAGAGAGAGACAGAGAGAGAGAGAGAGAGAGAGAGAGAGAGAGAGAGAGAGAGAGAGAGAGAGAGAGAGAGAGAGAGAGAGAGAGAGAGAGAGAGAGAGAGAGAGAGAGAGAGAGAGAGAGAGAGAGAGAGCCAGACAGGGAGAGGGAGAGGGGTAATTCTGTTTTTCTTCTTTTGTTTCATGAAAGTTTGTCTGAGTCCACCACAGTCGGAGTATCACACCACCATGTGTGGAATGTGGAAGGAGGGCGTTGTGTGTCTGTGTGTGACTAACACTATCTAAGATTTGAACTTTACTTTTCATGACACCTTGTGATTCAAAGGCATCAGAGCCCACTTCTGCCTCAACTCTCCCTGTCCCCCTTTTCTCTCTCCCACTCTTTCCCCATGGTTACCCCGCCACTCCCAGTCAGAGAACAGAGCAGGCTGACTGCATTGCTGGCTGGCAGGGGAGGAGAGGAGAGCAGGGCAACATGTACTGACTGGAACGGCAAGTAGGCAGAGTGTGAAAGCCCAGACTAGACTAGAGGAACGGGTTTCACTGGAGCCCAGCCTCAGTTGTCAGGTCTGGAAGCTGCTGTCACAAGATGGAGAAACCAACAACCCCTGATAGTTAGTGATATCGTTGAGGTAAAAGTGACTGAAGTAATTCCAATGTTTGTGTCAAACTCAAAATGGTTCTGCAGTGTGCACACACCCAGCACAATCAGAAACAATAACATGACAGTTCCCCGACCCTCTGTTCCCCCAGTAGGGAGATGACAGGAGCTTCAGATCCAACATCAAACAGACGAGATAAAATGGTTCTGGCTCCCTCCTGACACATACACACACTGGCAAAGACGGAACGCATGGGCGTTCTAGAAAAACAATACACCCACAAACATCCTTGCATATTAGAACCTAGTCTATATTTTTCTACGGTTGGAAATAATCCAGAAAAAGCCCTGGGATTAAAGCAACAGAATGTCAAACGATGAGATGTGATATGCCTGGTAGTGTAGTGTAGTGTAGTGGTGTAGTGTAGTGGTGTAGTGTAGTGTAGTGGTGTGGTGTAGTTGTGTGGTGTAGTGGTGTGGTGTAGTGTAGTGGTGTAGTTTAGTGTAGTGTAGTGTAGTGTAGTGGTGTGGTGTGGTGTGGTGGTGTGGTGTAGTGGTGTTGTCTAGTGTAGTGGTGTAGTGTAGTGGTATAGTGTGGTGTAGTGGTGTAGTGTAGTGGTGTGGTGTAGTGTAGTGGTGTAGTGGTGTGGTGTAGTGGTGTGGTGTAGTGGTGTGGTGTAGTGGTGTAGTGTAGTGGTGTAGTGGTGTAGTGTAGTGGTGTAGTGTAGTGGTGTAGTATAGTGGTGTAGTGTAGTGTAGTGGTGTAGTGGTGTAGTGTAGTAGTGTAGTGGTGTAGTGTAGTGTAGTGGTGTAGTGTAGTGGCATAGTGGTGTAGTGTAGTGGTGTAGTGTAGTGGTGTAATGTAGTGGTATGGTGTAGTGTAGTGGTGTAGTGGTGCAGTGTAGTGGTGTAGTGTAGTGATGTAGTGGTGTAGTGTAGTGGTGTAGTGTAGTGTAGCGGTGTAGTGTAGTGGTGGAGTGGTGGAGTGGTGCAGTGTAATGGTGTAGTGTAGTGGTGTAGTGTAGTGGTGTAGTGGTGTAGTGTAGTAGTGTAGTAGTGTAGTAGTGTAGTGGTGTAGTGTAGTGGTGTAGTGGTGTAGTGTAGTGGTGTAATGTAGTGGTGTGGTGTAGTGTAGTGGTGTAGTGGTGTAGTGTAGTGATGTAGTGTAGTGTAGTGGTGTAGTGGTGTAGTGTAGTGGTGTAGTGGTGTAGTGTAGTGGTGTAGTGTAGTAGTGGTGTAGTGTAGTGGTGTATTGGTGTAGTGTAGTGGTGTAGTGTAGTGGTGTAGTGGTGTAGTGTAGTGGTGTGGTGTAGTGGTGTAGTGGTGTAGTGTAGTGGTGTAGTGTAGTGGTGTAGTGGTGTAGTGTAGTGGTGTAGTGTAGTGATGTAGTGGTGTAGTGGTGTAGTGGTGTAGTGGTGTAGTGGTGTAGTGTAGT